>NC_088223.1:30743047-30790547 GCF_036934945.1 Oncorhynchus masou masou | reverse complement strand
GAAGATTGGGAGAATGTCATATGGTCAGATGAAACCAGAATAGAACTTTTTGGTAAAAACTCAACTCTTCGTGTTTGGAGGACAAAGAATGCTGAGTTGCATCCAAAGAACACCATACTTACTGTGAAGCATGGGGGTGGAAACATCAGGCTTTGGGGTTGTTTTTCTGCAAAGGGACCAGGACGACTGATCCTTGTAAAGGAAAGAATGGGGCCATGTAGCGTGAGATTTTGAGTGAAAACCTCCGTCCATCAGCAAGGGCATTGAAGATGAAACGTGGCTGGGTCTTTCAGCAAGACAATGATCCCAAACACACCGCCGGGGCAATTAAGGAGTGGCTTCGTAAGAAGCATTTCAAGGTCCTGGAGTGGCCTAACCAGTCTCCAGAGCTCAACCCCATAGAACATCTTTGGAGGGAGTTGAAAGTCAGTGTTGCCCAGCAACAGCCCCAAAACATCACTGCTCGAGAGGAGATCTGCATGGAGGAATAGGCCAAAATACCAGCAACAGTGTGTGAAAACCTTGTGAAGACTTACAGAAAACGTTTGACCTCTTGTGACGGCTTTCTTTGGTTGAAGGAGAGTCGGACCAAAATGCAGCGTGGCTATTGAGATTCATGTTTAATGAAAACAACTAAACACAAACACTACAAAAACAAGAAATTTAACACGAAAACCGAAACAGCCTATACTGGCGCAAAGTATAACAGAGACAGGAACAAGGACAATCACCCACGAAACACTCAAAGAATATGGCTGCCTAAATATGGTTCCCAATCAGAGACAATGATAAACACCTGCCTCTGATTGAGAACCACTTCAGACAGCCATAGACTATGCTAGAAAACCCCACTAAGCTACAATCCCAATACCTATGAAAAACCCCAAGACAAAACACACCACATACCAAAACCCATGTCACACCCTGGCCTGACCAAATAAAGAAAGAAAACACTAAATACTAAGACCAGGGCGTGACAGAACCCCAAGGTGCGGACTCCCGGCCGCACACCAAAACCCATAGGGGAGGGTCCGGGTGGGCGTCTGTCCACGGTGGCGGCTCCGGCGCGGGACGTGGACCCCACTCCAACAAAGTCTTAGTCCATTTTCCTCGCATCCTTAGATAGGTGACCCTCGCCGCCGACCTTGGCCTAGTAGCCCTCACCAAGGGCCCCACTGGACTGAGGGGCAGCTCGGGACTGAGGGATAGCTCGGGACTGAGGGGAAGCTCGGGACTGAGGGGAAGCTCGGGACTGAGGGGAAGCTCGGGACTGAGGGGAAGCTCGGCACTGAGGGGAAGCTCAGGCAGGCAGGTAGTTGGCTCTGGCAGATCCTGGCTGGCTGGCGGTTCTGGCAGATCCTGGCTGACTGGCGGATCTGGAAGAGTCTGGCTGACTGGCGGATCCTGGCGGATCTGGAAGATCCTGGCTGACTGGCGGATCTGGAAGAGTCTGGCTGACTGGCGGATCCTGGCTGACTGGCGGATCTGGAAGATCCTGGCTGACTGGCGGATCTGGAAGAGTCTGGCTGACTGGTGGATCCTGGCTGACTGGCGGATCTGGAAGATCCTGGCTGACCCTGGCAGACTGACGGCTCTGGCTGCTCCATGCTGACTGGCGGCTCTGGCTGCTCCATGCTGACTGGCGGCTCTGGCTGCTCCATGCTGACTGGCGGCTCTGGCTGCTCCATGCTGACTGGCGGCTCTGGCTGCTCCATGCTGACTGGCGGCTCTGGCTGCTCCATGCTGACTGGCGGCTCTGGCTGCTCCATGCTGACTGGCGGCTCTGGCTGCTCCATGCTGACTGACGGCTCTGGCTGCTCCATGCTGACTGACGGCTCTGGCGGCTTCTTGCTGACTGGCAGCTCTGGCGGCTTCTTGCAGACTGGCAGCTCTGGCGGCTTCTTGCAGACTGGCAGCTCTGGCGGCTTCTTGCAGACTGGCAGCTCTGGCGGCTTCTTGCAGACTGGCAGCTCTGGCGGCTTCTTGTAGACTGGCAGCTCTGGCGGCTTCTTGCAGACTGGCAGCTCTGGCAGCTTCTTGCAGACTGGCAGCTCCATGCAGACTGGCAGCTCTGGCAGCTCCTTGCAGACTGGCAGCTCCTTGCAGACTGGCAGCTCTGGCTGCTCCTTGCAGACTAGCAGCTCTGGCTGCTCCTTGCAGACTGGCAGCTCTGGTGGCTTCTTGCAGACTGGCAGCTCTGGCGGCTTCTTGCAGACTGGCAGCTCCATGCAGACTGGCAGCTCTGGCAGCTCCTTGCAGACTGTCAGCTCCTTGCAGACTGGCAGCTCCTTGCAGACTGGCAGCTCCTTGCAGACTGGCAGCTCTGGCTGCTCCTTGCAGACTAGCAGCTCTGGCTGCTCCTTGCAGACTGGCAGCGCTGAACAGGCGGGAGACTCCGGCAGCGCTGTAGAGGCAGAAGGCTCCGGCAGCGCTAAACAGGCGGGAGACTCCGGCAGCGCTGGAGAGGAGGAAGGCTCTGGCAGCGCTGGAGAGGCGGGAGACTCCGGCAGCGCTGGAGAGGAGGAAGGCTCTGGCAGCGCTGAACAGGCGGGAGACTCCGGCAGCGCTGTAGAGGAGGAATGCTCTGGCAGCGCTAAACAGTCAGGAGACTCCAGCAGCGCTGGGGAGGAGGAAGGCTCTGGCAGTGCTGGAGAGGCGAGGCGCACTGTAGGCCTGATGCGTGGTGCTGGCACTGGTGGTACTGGGCCGAGGACACGCACAGGAAGCCTGGTGCGGGGAGCTGCCACCGGAGGGCCGGTGCGTGGAGGTGGTACTGGGTAGACCGGACCGTGCAGGCGCACTGGAGCTCTTGAGCACCGAGCCTGCCCAACCTTACCTGGTTGAATACTCCCGGTCGCCCTGCCAGTGCGGCGAGGTGGAATAGCCCGCACTGGGCTATGCAGGCGAACCGGGGACACCGTGCGCAAGGCTGGTGCCATGTAAGCCGGCCCAAGGAGACGCACTGGGGACCAGATGCGTAGAGCCGGCTTCATGGCACTTGGCTCGACGCTCACTCTAGCCCGACCGATACGCGGAGCTGGAATGTACCGCACCCGGCTATGCACCTGCACTGGGGACACCGTGCGCTCCACCGCATAACACGGTGCCTGCCCGGTCTCTCTCGGCCCCCCGGTAAGCACAGGAAGTTGGCGCAGGTCTCCTACCTGGCTTCGCCACACTTCCTGTGTGCCACCCCCCAATACATTTTTGGGGCTGACTCTCGGGCTTCCATCTGTGTCGCCGTGCTGCCTCCTCATACCAGCGCCTCTCCGCTTTCACCGCCTCCAGTTCTTCTTTGGGGCGGCGATATTCTCCAGCCTGTACCCAGGGTCCTTTACCGTCCAACTCATCCTCCCATGTCCAGTCTTCCAAATAATGCAGCCTCTCCCACTGCTGCTGCTGCTGCCTCTGTTGCTTCTCCTGCTGCTGCCTCTGTTGCTGCTGCTGCTCTTCACCACGCCGCTTGGTCCCGTTGTGGTGGGTGATTCTGTAACGGCTTTATTTGGTTGAAGGAGAGTCGGACCAAAATGCAGCGTGGCTATTGAGATTCATGTTTAATGAAAACAACTAAACACAAACACTACAAAAACAAGAAACGTAACACGAAAACCGAAACAGCCTATACTGGTGCAAAGTATCACAGAGACAGGAACAAGGACAATCACCCACGACACACTCAAAGAATATGGCTGCCTAAATATGGTTCCCAATCAGAGACAACGATAAACACCTGCCTCTGATTGAGAACCACTTCAGACAGCCATAGACTATGCTAGAAAACCCCACTAAGCCACAATCCCAATACCTATGAAAAACCCCAAGACAAAACATACCACATACCAAAACCCATGTCACACCCTGGCCTGACCAAATAAAGAAAGAAAACACAAAATACTAAGACCAGGGCGTGACACCTCTGTTATTGCCAACAAAGGGTATATAACAAAGTATTGAGATAAACTTTTGTTATTGACCAAATACTTATTTTCCACCATAATTTGCAAATTAATTAATTAAAAATCCTACAATATGATTTTCTGGATTTTTTTCTTCTCATTATGTCTGTCATTGTTGAAGTGTACCTATGATGAAAATTACAGGCCTCTCTCATCTTTTTAAGTGCGAGAACTTGCACAATTGGTGGCTGACTAAATACTTTTTTGCCCCACTGTACCATCTCACAAGCTGTCTGTAACCACTTCAGATAACAGCAGCCAGGAACCACAGCTTTGAGGTCTGACTGTTCACAGGATGGTGCTCTCTCTTTTCCCATCTCCTGTGCAGCAGGGTTGGTGCCCAGACCAGACCGTGCAATTACAGTATAAAAGAATGATGTGCAGAAAAGGCTCTGACAGGCTCTGTGCTTAATAGAATGGCATCTCCACAGTGTAGGATGCTGAGCTGCATGGACCACAAGAGTTGGCTCTTATGACTAGAGTACTGGCTAGATTGCTTCTAGTGCTGCTACACCTGCATTGCTTGCTGTTTGGGGTTTTAGGCTGAGTTTCTGTACAGCACTTTGAGATATCAGCTGATGTAAGAAGGCCTATATAAATAAATTTGATTTAGATTACAGTGTGATTTATGACTATAGTACTTTTCTTACCATGACTACTGTACTGACTAGATTACAGTGTGATTTATGACTACTGTACTGTGTCTGGTTTATCCTACAGTAGACTCCTGAGTAGTCATTCTTTCTAAGCAGCCTCGGAACATAGTTGTTTTATCAAGGGAATACATGATAGAATCTTGCAAAATTCTTTTAGACCAGTATTTAAATGTGTAATTATAGCTTTGTGTCTAACTGTATGGCAACTACTGTAGATCTATCATCAGACAAGTTGGCTCTACTGAGATGGCCTGTTTTTCTCTGGTTACATTTGACATTTAAGTCATTTAGCAGACACTCTTATCCAGTGCATAAATGTTTCATACTCGTCTGCAATGGGAACAAACCCACAACCCTGGCGTTGCAAGCCCCAAGCTCTACCACCTGAGCCACATGAGTGGTTGACAGTTACTGAGGGTTATTGTACTAAGTTTCTCCAACATCAGCAAAATTCAAAATGATTTTGTACCACCAGTTATATAGGGCCTACTGTAATTACAGTGTACAGCCTAGCTGTACTACTCATCAACATGAAATGACACCTGGCCTCCACTTCCATCTCTGAGCACACACTGATTCCCCAAGGTCACGCCGCAGCCAATCATCACAGACGGAGAGCAATATACAGTATATTGTGAGTTGGCAACGATGTTCTATTGCTTATTACTTCTAATGCTGGTTGAGGGATTGAATTAAAAGAGAACCTTTCTAACTGAAACACTGTCATTAGTGTACATAAAGGACCTCAGTTTTTACTCCGTAGGGAATGGGAAACACAATAACTCACATGCAATTTAAAGCTAATTTATAGAACATATAATAACCACCCTGGGTTTTAATTACAGTAAGACATAGAGGTTTATAAGGGCAGCATATAGGAGGAATCCGAAATGGCACCATATATACATTCCATATATACAGAACCAGTCAGAAGTTTGGACACACCTACTCATTCAAGGGTTTTTCTTTATTTGTACTATTTTCTACATTGTAGAATAATAGTGAAGACATCAAAACTATGAAATAACACATCCATCATGTAGTAACCAGAAAAGTGCTAAACAAATCCAAACATTTTTTATATTTGACATTCTTCAAAGTAGCCACCCTTTGCCTTGATGACAGCTATGCACACTCTTGGCATTCTCTCAGCCAGCTTCATTTATTTGTTTTATTTTATTTCACCTTTATTTAACCAGGTAGGCTAGTTGAGAACAAGTTCTCATTTGCAACTGCGACCTGGCCAAGACCAAGCAAAGCAGTTTGACACATACAACAACACAGAGTTACACATGGAATAAACAAACATACAATCAATAATACAGTAGAAAAAGTATATATACAGCATGTGTAAATGAGGTAGGATAAGGGAGGTAAGGCAATAAATAGGCCATGGTGGTGAAGTAATTAGAATATAGCAATTAAACACTGGAATGGTAGAATGTGCAGAAGATGAATGTGCAAGTAGAGATACTGGGGTGCAAAGGAGCAAGATAAATAAATAAATACAGTATGGGGATGAGGTAGCTGGACGGTCTATTTACAGACGGGCTATGTACAGGTGCAACGATCTGTGAGCTGCTCTGACAGCTGGTGAGGGAGATAAGAGTCTCCAGCTTTAGTGATTTTTGCAGTTCGTTCCAGTCATTGGCAACAGAGAACTGGAAGGAGAGCCGACCAAAGGAAGAATTGGCTTTGGGGGTGACCAGTGAGATATACCTACTGGAGCGCGTGTTACGGGTGTGTGCTACTATGGTGATCAGTGAGCTGAGATAAGGCGGGGCTTTACCTAGCAGAGACTTGTAGATGACCTGGAGCCAGTGGGTTTGGCGATGAGTATGAAGCGAGGGCCAGCCAACGGGGGGGTTCTTCATGAGGTAGTCACCTGGAATACATTTCAATTAACAAGTGTGCCTTGTACATTTGCGGAATTTATTTTGTTCTTAATGCGAAACAGTTGTGTTGTGACAAGGTAGGGGGGTATACAGAAGATAGTCCTATTTGGTAAAAGAACAAGTCCATATTATGGCAAGAACAGCTCAAATAAGCAAAGAGAAAACAACAGTCCATCATTACCTTAAGACATGAAGGTCAGTCGATGTGGAACATTTCAAAAACTGAAAGTTTATTCAAGTGTAGTCGCAAAAACCCTCAAGCGCTATGATGAAACTGGCTATCATGAGGACCACCACAGGAAAGGAAGACCCAGAGTTAACTCTGCTGCATAGGATAAGTTCATTAGAGTTACCAGTCACAGAAATGGGCAAATAACTGCACCCAAATAAATGCTTCACAGAGTTCAACAGACACATCTCAACATCAATTGTTCAGAGGAGACTGGGTGAATCAGGCCTTCAGGGTGGGATTGCTGCAAAGAAACCACTACTAAAGGACACCAATAATAATAAGAGATTTGCTTGGGCCAAGAAACACGAGAAATGGACATTAGACCCGTGGAAATCTGACCTTTGGTCTGATGAGTCTGATTTTTGGTTCCAACTGCTGTGTCTTTGTGAGACACAGAGTAGGTGAATGGATGATCTCCGCATATGTGGTTCCCACCATGAAGCATGGAGGAGGAGGTGTGGGGGTGCTTTGTTGGTGACACTGTCAGTGATTCATTTAGAGTTATTTAAAAAATATATATATATCACCTTTATTTAACCAGGTAGGCAAGTTGAAAACAATTAAAGGCACACTTAATCAGCATGGCTATCACAGCATTCTGGATCGATATGCCATCCCATCTGATTTGTGCTTTGTGGGACTATCATTTGTTTTTTAACAGGACAATGTCCCAAAACACACCCCCAGGCTGTGTAAGGGCTATTTGACTAAGAAGGAGAGTGATGGAGTGCTGCATCAGATGACCTGGCCTACACAATCAACTGACTTCAACCCAATTGAGATGGTTTGGGATGAGTTGGACCGCAGAGTGAAGGAAAAGCAGCCAACAAGTGCTCAGCATATGTGGGAACTCCTTCAAGACTGTTGGAAAAGCATTCCAGGTGAAGCTGGTTGAGAGAATTTCAAGAGTGTGCAAAGCTGTAATCAAGGCAAAGGTTGGCTACTTTGAACACTTGAAGAAACTTTCAAAGTTCTTGAAATGTTCTACATTGACTGACCTTCACGTCTTAAAGTAATGATGAACTGTCTTTTCTCTTTGCTAATTTGAGCTCTTCTTGCCATAATATGGACTTGGTCTTTTACCAACTAGGGCTATCATCTGTATACCACCCCTACCTTGTCACAACACAACTGATTAGCTCAAACGCATTAAGAAGGAAAGGAATTCCACAAATTAACTTTTCGCAAGACACAAATGTTAATTGAAATGCATTCCAGGTGTCTACCTCATGAAGCTGGTTGAGAGAATGCCACGACTGTGCAAAGCTGTCATCAAGGCAAAGGGTGGCTACTTTGAAGAATCTCAAATAGAACATTTTGACATTTTGATTTGTTTATGTAACGGTCGTCGTATGAAGAAGGTGTGGACCAAGGTGCAGCGTGGTAATTGTTCATATTATTTATTGAACTGAACACTAAATACAAAAATAACAAGATAATAACTTAAACGAAAGGTGCAAACACATAAGTTGCAAACACTGAT
This sequence comes from Oncorhynchus masou masou, assembly GCF_036934945.1. Taxonomy (NCBI): domain Eukaryota; kingdom Metazoa; phylum Chordata; class Actinopteri; order Salmoniformes; family Salmonidae; genus Oncorhynchus; species Oncorhynchus masou. The sequence goes on along the minus strand of NC_088223.1, from coordinate 30,782,325 downwards.
ACGGAAAACAACTACCCACAAAACACAGGTGGGAAAAGGCTACCTAAGTATGGTTCTCAATCAGAGACAACGATAGACAGCTACCTCTGATTGAGAACCACACCTGGCCAAACACACAGAAATAGAAAACATAGAACACAAAACATAGACTGCCCACCCCAACTCACGCCCTGAACAAACCAAAATAGAGACATAAAAAGGATCTCTAAGGTCAGGGCGTATCAGTTTAACGCTTCTTTGATTCCATATGTGCTATTACTTCGTTTTGATGTCTTCACTATTTTCAGTAAAAATAAAGAGAATGTGCTGACCACAAAATCACACAAAAATGATCAATGGAAATCAAATTTATCAACCCATGAAGGTCTGGATTGGGAGTCACACTCAAAATTAAAGTGGAAAACCACACTACAGGCTGATCCAACTTTGATGTAATGTCCTTAAAACAATTCAAAATGAGGCTCAGTAGTGTGTGTGGCCTCCACGTGCCTGTATGACCTCCCTACAACGCCTGGGCATGCTCCTGATGAGGTGGCGGATGGTCTCCTGAGGGATCTCCTCCCAGACCTGGACTAGAGCATCCGCCAACTCCTGGACAGGAAGTGGTGCAACGCCACGTTGGTGGATGGAGCGAGACATGATGTTCCAGATGTGCTCAATTGGATTCAGGTCTGGGGAATGGGCGGGCCTGTCCATAGCATCAATGCCTTCCTCTTGCAGGAACTGCTGACACACTCCAGCCACATGAAGTCTAGCATTATCTTGCATTAGGAGGAACCCAGGGCCAACCGCACCAGCATATGGTCTCACAAGGGGTCTGAGGATCTCATCACGGTACCTAATGGCAGTCAGGCTACCTCTGGTGAGCACATGGAGTGCTGTGCGGCCCCCCAAAGAAATGCCACCCCACACCATGACTGACCCACTGCCAAACCGGTCATGCTGGAGGATGTTGCAGGCAGCAGAACGTTCTCCACGGTGTCTCCAGACTGTCACATGTGCTCAGTGTGAACCTGCTTTCATCTGTGAAGAGCACAGGGCGCCAGTGGCGAATTTGCCAATCTTGGTGTTCTCTGGCAAATGCCAAATGTCGTGCACAGTGTTGGGCTGTAAGCACAACCCCCACCTGTGGACGTCGGGCCATTATACCACCCTCATGGAGTCTGTTTCTGACCTTTTGAGCAGACACATGCACATTTGTGGCCTGCTGGAGGTCATTTTGCAGGGCTCTGGCAGTGCTCCTCCTGCTCCTCCTTGCACAAAGGCGGAGGTAGCGGTCCTGCTGCTGGGTTGTTGCCCTCCTACGGCCTCCTCCACGTCTCCTGATGTACTGGCCTGTCTCCTGGTAGCGCCTCCATGTTCTGGACACTACGCGGACAGACACAGCAAACCTTCTTGTCACAGCTCGCATTGATGTGCCATCCTGGATGAGCTGCACTACCTGAGCCACTTGTGTGGGTTGTAGACTCCGTCTCATGCTACCACTAGAGTGAAAGCACCGCCAGCATTCAAAAGTGACCAAAACATCAGCCAGGAAGCATAGGAACTGAGAAGTGGTCTGTGGTTATCACCTGCAGAACCACTCCTTTATTGGTGGTGTCTTGCTAATTGCCTATAATTTCCCCCTGTTGTCTATACCATTTGCACAACAGCATGTGAAATGTATTGTCAATCAGTGTTGCTTCCTAAGTGGACAGTTTGATTTCACAGAAGTGTGATTGACTTGGAGTTACATTGTGTTGTTTAAGTGTTCCCTTTATTTTTTGGAGCAGTGTATATATGGCATAGTGTGCCATTTTGGATGTCCACAATGTACTATTGTGTGGACAGCATGCAGAGAGAACGGCATTATAACCTGCTACATTAGAGATAATACAGTCAACAGATATTGGTCTGTGCTTACTAATCATTAGTGTGCCATTGAGCAGTTAAGAGTTAATGGGGGTCATATTATCAGAGGTTTTACAAAGATATTAAACCATGCAGCGTTACAGCTGACCTTTATACTAGTAAATATCTATGTTTGAAAACCATTTTTGTATCATTCTAATTTGTATTTGTATATACATGTTTTGCCCATAGCCAAAGAACACAAGGTTCTTGAAAAGCTAGCAATGAGGCAGTAGAAATGTTCATCCACTTTGCACTGCTGATACCACTAAATAGATAGTTATACTACTCATAGTTATACCTAATCAGTACTCTTCAATGTATGGCTGTATGGTTAGGCTATATCTAACCTGGGTACAGTTTAAAAGGTGACAGTACTTGATCGTTTTTTTCAATAGACCTATTCTATCAGATGTTTAAAAAAAAAGTTTCAAAATTGAAGTTAACACATTGGTTGTAAATATTTTGCTATGAATGGGAGAGTTGCCCTCTACCATTACTGTACATCGAGTAGCCTAAGCTATATATAAAAACATGTATTATTTGTACGGATAATGTGACTAATTAGTTCAAATCAAAGAACCAAAGAAAATGCATATTTGATCATGCAAACGCTTCAGTGGGTGGATACTTACTTTCAAATCCAAGAAAGCTCTGTTAGGAATGGGAGAACCATTATCCGGAGAATCAGAACAGCACGGCGGTAACGTTATCCAAGCAGGGAGCTGCTAAGGGAAACCATCCTGTTATACATCAAATACAGTAGGCTATTTTACAAGACCGAGCCGTTAACGTCGAAACGTTCATTCCCTTATGCTACTAAACGGTCGTTTTGCTGCAAGTGGAGGGCTGGAAGCGGTGAGTCCGTTATTATTCAGTGATATGTTCCCAACGCATAGAGCGGTTAGTGGACCGCTTCTCATCTACTGGCGGCGATCAGGCGCTCTAGGATTAAAAGGGGTTTGCGTTGCGCTGTTGTGCATCGCCAATCCACATGGCTTTACCGGTTACCGATGTTGACATTCTGTGGGTCGATCCATGAGACAGTTTAGAGCTGCTTGCGCTTGCTGCAATATTCCGTTCAAACTCGGCTGGCAATATTTCACGTGCTTTGCAATTGTGTCGGGAGGCTACTTTGTTCATAATTTCTGTATTATACTACATAATTGATAACTCCACTTCACTACTTTTCTAGGCATCAGTGGGGTAAGAAGTGAGAATAGGCTACGCAATGCCCACGAAAAAAAGTCTGTGTACCTTGTATGTCTACCCTTACTTTGATGACTTTGCAAATCAAATCAGTTTTCCACGTTGATTCGACGTCATCTTTAAAAAAAATTGAAATGACGTTGAAAGATTTTGCCCAGTGGGATAACTAGTATTACAGATGTATTTTTCAATGATCTAAGTGGAACCTCAGGCCTACTCTTTCATTTGCTTATGTCAATGTTTCCAACCCATCCTATGAAGGCAACCTCCATTATACATTCCTCTGTCCAAACCGCTATACCGGTAGTGTAGTAAAGAAGTTTCAAAGTATGATTTCTACCAATAAATGTTTATTAAGGCAACAATGGGTATGCAAACCAGGTATTGAACAAGTTTGGTCCGCTGCGCAATTCGTTCATAATGCGCTGTTTAAATGAACATTTTTAAATGCTTTCCCAAAAACTACAAATTAGGCCGACCTGGCAGAATGATATCATGATGATTTTTATCAGGGATGGCAACTGGTGGCCAGCAGGACCCCCCCCCCCCCCTTTTTGGTAGAGTGGTATGGATGTGGGTACACAGACCCAAGAGCCACTGCAGCCCCTCATGATGATTTCCGTTATTTTCTGGCCCCAGCCCAATCAAAGATGCCCACCCCTGATTTGTGTCAATCGTGGGGGCATTTGCTGCCGGTCTACTAGCTGCCACCGATTCTTTTTACTTTTCATTTGGTTATGTCTGTCTTGTGTGTCACCTGTGTTCTATTTGGGTAATTAGGGGGGTATTTAAATCTCACCATTTCTTCTGGGTTTTGCGCGGGATTGATTCGTTTGCTGTCGCTCAGTTCTGGGTTGCGTTTTAGGTTCTGTTGTACAGGTGGTTTGAGGCTACTGTTGTAGTCCTGTTCTTTGGACCTTGTTTATTAATCGCCCTTTTCGGAAACGTGCTTCCTCCTGGCCTGACTCCACACCCACATCTCCTTTTGTTTACACTAAAGCTGTCAAGGTGATTGATGTGTAGTGACCTTGTTGAACTGTGGAATGTGTTTGAACATTTGATACATCTGTTTAGGGTAAAGCATGTGTTTGCATTAACTCTTTTATAATGATTGATGTGTCGTGACCTCATTGAACTGTGGAATGGGTTTGAACATTTGAAAGAGTATGGCCACTGTTGTAGTGAACTTATGGTCTGGCTGTTGTATATGAAACAGTAATGTCCAGGGTAGGTCAGCCGGAGTATAAGTAAGAGCTGTGAACACTACGAGCGACAAGAAACCTTGAGATAAACCCCAGAACACTAAAGAAGAAATAAATAAAACATGGATTTCTTGATTCCTGACACACCCGTGACGACTCTTAAGGGAAGAGTATAAAGCATCAATATACGATACACCAAAAAAGCATTTCCTAAATATGTATAGAACCCAAATACCGCCCGCAACTGTGCTGAAAGATCAATTGTTGATGTCTAATGGACAACTATGGGGTTATCTGTTTGATTAACCGGCCTGTAGAGTGAAACTCTATACCATAGCTGAAGGAGAAGAATGTATAGACCAGACTTTAGGAGTGGACTGCAGGCTTGAAGACTGGCATGCGTTTCGCAAGGTGGTGTGTCGCGAGCTAAGAGTTATTACAAAGGGGTATAGCTTGTCCAATGGCTACGAGACCCGTTGGGAAGGTGCCCCTGACTCCTCAGGAAGAATATTTCATTGGGTGAAAATACAAAGAAAGAATGGACTTCCATGTGGGTGCGTGAAGTTCTATATCAGCAACGAGAAAATCTGCATTATACATTTGAACCCTAAAGATTATGATTCAAAGGAACCTCCAGAAGGTTCTTCCTCAGAAGGGTCATCCCCTGAAATAAAATGAAGTACGTGGCTGTTACGTTAACCACGCCCCGATACCAAAGGAAGGATTCAACAATTAAAGGGGGTGACCATAACGCCTAGGGTTCTTCATTTCAGCATATACCATGGATAACCATATACCATATCAGGACTCCGATACATCATGGGTACCAGAACCTAAGGACTCTATGCCTCACAGCCCTCCTCTCTACTACCCCCCCCCCGACACCCCCTACATGTACACAGCATGAGGATGTGTTTGATGGGGCCGAAGAAACAGGTGGCAGGTTAGGCGATGCTCAAGTGACTGAATGGCTAGCAGAGCAGGATGCTTATACTCTGCATATACCTGTGCAAAAACAATTTCCACAAAATATTGTTGTTTCTACTCATCCCATGTTCCAGTTTTAGGCAGATCTATGTGACATGCAGGCCATTGCAGATAAAAGTGATGGAAATCGATACATGCTAACGGTTATAGATATTTTCTCTAAAGCTAGTGAGCTCCAAAATGCCGTCGGTCTAGGTATACAGAAGGCTGTGGCTTTCTCTGAAATAGTCAAATTTGACAATTTGCAGAACATCAAGATTTTTAAAATTAATTTCACCTTCATTTAACCAGGTAAGCTAGTGGAGAACAAGTTCTCATTTCCAGCTGCGACCTGGCCAAGATAAAGCAAAGCAGTGCAACACAAACAACAACACAGAGTTACACATGGAATAAACAAGCGTACAGTCAATAACACAATAGAAAAAAAGAAAGTCTATATACAGTGTGTGCAAATGGCGTGAGGAGGTAGGCAATAAATAGGCCATAGTAGCGAAGTAATTACAATTTAGCAGATTAACACTGGAGTGATGAATGAGCAGATGACGATGTGCAAGTAGAGATACTGGTGTGCAAAAGAGCAGAAAAGTAAATAAAAACAATATGGGGATGAGGTAGGTAGGTTGGGTGGGCTATTTACAGATGGACTATGTACAGCTGCAGCGGTTGGTTCGCTGCTCAGATAGCTGATGTTTAAAGTTAGTGAGGGATATATAAGTCTCCAGCTTCAGCGATTTTTGCAATTCGTTCCAGTCACTGCCAGGAGAGAACTGGAAGGAAAGGCGGCCAAAGGAGGTGTTGGCTTTGGGGGTGACCGGTGAGATATACCTGCTGGAGTGTGTGCTACAGGCGGGTGTTGTTATCGTGACCAGTGAGCTGACGTAAGGTGGAGCTTTACCTAGCAGAGACTTATAGATGACCTGGAGCCAGTGGGTCTGGTGACGAATATGTAGCGAGGGCCAGCCGACTAGAGCATACAGGTCACAGTGGTGGGTGGTATAAGGGGCTTTGGTAACAAAACGGATGGCACTGTGATAGACTACATCCAATTTGCTAAGTGGAGTATTGGAAGCTATTTTGTAGATGACATCGCCAAAGTCGAGGATCGGTAGGATGGTCAGTTTTACTAGGGTAAGTTTGGCGGCGTGAGTTACGGAGGCTTTGTTGCAAAATAGATAGCCGATTCTATATTTGATTTTGGATTGGAGATGTTTAACTTCTTGAAACTCCCCATCCCGGATCCGGGTTTGTGACTAAAGCCTCAGGCTCATTAGCATAACGCAACGTTAACGATTTCTGAAAATCGCAAATAAAATGAAAATAATGCGTCTGCTCTCAGGCTTAGCCTTTTCTTAACAACACTGTCATCTCAGATTTTCAAAATATGCTTTTGAACCATAGAAATGGACTAATTTGTGTAAGAGTATGCAAAGCTAGCATAGCATTTTGAGTAGCATTTAGCACGCAACATTTTCACAAAAACCAGATAACCAAATAAATAAAATAATTTACCTTTGAAGAGCTTCTGATGTTTTCAATGAGGAGACTCTCAGTTACATACCAAATGCGCAGTTTTTCCTGAAAGCGTCTGTGTGTAGGAGAAATCGTTCCGTTTTCTACATTGCGTCTGGCTACCGAAACGAACCGAAAATTCAGTCACCTACAACGTAAAACTTTTTCCGGATTAACTACATAATATCGACCGAAACATGGCAAACGTTGTTTGGAATCAATCCTCAAGGTGTTTTTTCACATATCTCTTCATTGATATGCAGTTCGTGGAAGCTTGCTTTCCTCCCTGTATCGCATGGAAAAATACTGGCAGGTGACTTTTGCGCACCAATTTCGGCGCAGGACACCGGGCGGACACCTGGTAAATGTGGTCTCTTATGGTCAATCTTCCAATGATCTGCCTACAAATACGTCACAATGCTGCAGACACCTTGGGGAAACGACAGAAAGGGCAGGCTCATTCCTCTCGCATTCACAGCCATATAAGGAGACAATGGAAAACAGAGCCTCAAAAATCCTTGTCATTTCCTGGATGCCATCTCATCTTGGTTTTGCCTGAAGCTCACGTTCTAGGGCACGCACAGAGAATATCTTGGTATTTCTGGACACGTCCGAGTGTTTTCTTTCGAATGCTATCAATTATATGCATAGTCGAGCATCTTTTTGTGACAAAATATCTTGTTTAAAACGGGAACGTTTTTCATCCAAAAATGAAATAGCGCCCCCATAGATGTAAGAGGTTAATAGCCAGACACCTAGGTATTTGTAGTTGTCCACATATTCTAAGTCAGAACCGTCCAGGGTAGTGATGCTAGTCCGGCGGGCAGGTGCAGGCAGCAATCGGTTGAAAAGCATGCATTTGGTTTTCCTAGCGTTTAAGTGCAGTTGGAGGCCACGGAAGGGGTGTTGTATGGCATTGAAGCTCGTTTGGAGGTTAGTTAACACAATGTCCAAAGAAGGGCCACATGTATACAGAATGGTGTCGTCTGCGTAGAGGTGTATCAGGGAGTCACCCGCAGCAAGAGCGACATCAGTGATATGTACAGAGAAAAGAGTCGGCCCGAGAATTGAACCCTGTGGTACCCCCATAGAGACTGCCAGACGTCCGGACAACAGGCCCTCCGATTTGACACACTGGACTCTGTCTGCGAAGTAGTCGGTGAACCAGGCGAGGCAGTCATTGGTGAACCAGGCGAGGCTGTTGGCCTGGGTTGGGGTGGCCAGGAGGAAAGCATGGCCAGCCGTAGAGAAATGCTTTTTGAAATGCTTGATTATCATGGATTTATATTGTGGTTATGTACCATAGTACAGCCAATTCAGCTCTCTTGAAATTCCAGAACAACCCAAAACCTCATCCTCAGATTCTGTACTTTTATGTGCAATACAACCATTTTTATGCTATTATCAACATCGGAGATTTTTTAGGTGCACAATATGTGTGTCCATCATGTCATTCAGGCTACCCCTGACAGGGGGGGACTCATGTCCTTATAACTGTTCAGTGTGTCAGGATGAATAATGTCCGATGCAACCCTTACAACTAACAACCTGAGGATTGTCATCATACATGTCGTTCTGCCTACTGCTACGAAAAACACAAAATTGAAACATGGCACCCCAAGGCATGTAAATCTGTAAGCAGTTGTGACATTAACAAGAAATGTCCAAAATTACATTGCAATTACAACCTTAAAAAAGACAACACCCAAACTCACGTATGTGGTATCGTACGCTGCCCAATCTATAAAGGGCCTTTGAAAAGCAGAGACACTGAAGTGCCACACGAGTGCTCTATTCAGCCCTTGGTTGAAGATGAACATTCAGAGAAATATGTGTTTTATGACTTTCAGACTAATCAGGAATCAGGGGTCCATTTGCCTATCTACCATGACTTTCAATGGTGAAAAGTGGTCGGCAGAGGACCCCAATTGTGCACTACTCTTTCTAAAACATTTCAGAAAATCCAAAAACTTCACGTTTGTAGCTCACAATTCTAGATCCTATGATTCCTATCACCTCGCCTTCAACCAGAGATACAGAGATACATTGACAGTTTAAGTTTCTTACCCATGAGATTGGCTGAAATGCCTGAGGCCTTGGGTTTTGAAAACTCTGTGAAAGGTCGGTTTCCTCATTTCTTCACATCTGAGGAGAACCTACATTATATTGGATTTTATCCCAGCCCCAAAATGTACAGGTGTGATCAAATGTCTCCCAAAGAGCGAGAGAGATTCATGACAAGGTACGAGACAGTGTGTCATAATACCTTCGATTTCCATAAAGAGATGGAATTATACTGTGACAATGATGTGGTTATCCTGCATGAAGGATGCCTCAGATTCAGAGAAGAGGTAATCAAAGATGCCGGCATTGACTCTTGGAGTTGTACAACTATTGCATCGGCAAGCATGAAAACCTATCGTACACACTTTTTACCTCCAGCATCTATAGCTATTCCATTGCCTGACAACTACCACCGACAATTCAAGTCATACTCTAGCGGGTCCATTCAATGGTTGCAGTACTTGGCCCAGGATACTTAAAACAAAATTCAACTTGCTTTGAATAGAGGGGAGAAGAATATTGGACCATATCATGTAGATGGTTACACACAGATTGACGGTGTTGAGACAGTGTTTGAGTACAACGGTTGTTTCTTCCACGGTTGTAAATCAAGCTTTGTGCCCCAGGCCATGTGTGTCTTAACCCAAAAGACTTTTGGGGATATGTACCAGGAGTTCCAAGACAAATTGGAATCTTTACATGCTGCTTATGTGTTGAAAGTGAATGTGATGTGGGAGCACGAGTGGACAGAACTCTAAAAGTCTGATCCTCATGTTCGAGCTTTCCTTTCCACCTTTGACATCCCTGAACCCCTGGAACCCTGACAGGCCTTGAATGGAGGTCGTACCAATGCTTTGACATTATGGTATGTACAGTAGCGCAACCCAATGAGACAATTGGATATGTACATTTTACATCCCTTTATCCTCATGTAATGAGTTCCTCTTGTTACCCTATGGGTCATCCTGAAATTATTCACCGTGACTTTGACTTACCACAAAACTATTTTGGTCTGATAGGATAGAAGCAACTGTTTACCCTCCACAGGGTTTGTTTCTGCCAGTGTTGCTTTACAAGGGACCTCAAGGGAAACTTTTCTTTCCCCTTTGTCACACCTGTAGTGAAAACAACAACCAGGAAAAGCCTTGTGATCATTCAGATCAAGAAAGAGCTCTGACCAGTGTATGGATCACCGTTGAATTCTCTAAGGCTACAGAGAAGGGGTATTGTGTGGCCAAAATCTTTGAAGTGTGGAACTTTTCCAGGAAATTAGACACTCTTTTTAAAGAGTACATCAAGATCGTCTTGAGACGCAAGCAAATGGCTTCAGGGTATCCTGCATCAGTCACAGATCAAGAGAGCAAAGACCAATACATTAAGGACTATCATGACAAAGAAGGCATACGCCTTGACCCTGACAGAGTAGAGGTCAACAAAACCAAAAGAAATCTGTTGAAATTGTATTTAAACTCTCTTTGGGGAAGCTATTCCAGTGAAGTAATATGCTAACAACGTCGATCATTAAAGATCCCGAAGAATTTATGGAATTTGTTTTTTCAGACCAATACGAAATTTCACATTTTTCATTCTTGAGTCAAGACATTGCCCTGGTACAATGGAGACGTAACAATAAGTGGGTTCTACCCCTGGTTAATGTAAACATTTTTTTGCAGCATTTACCGCGGCCTATGGTCGACTTGAATTGTACACCTTCATGGAGCAGCTGCAGAGGAGGGTTCTTTACCACAACACAGACTCTGTGGTCTATATAAGCAAATCGGGTGATTGGAACCCCCCTCTTAGCAACTATCTGGGTGGTTTAACAAGTGAACTCGAAGATGGTGATCATATCATAGAGTGGTCCTCCTGTGGTCCCAAAAGCTATGCTTTTAGGACTAAAGACAATCACGTGGTGTTGAAAGCCAAAGGCGTGACTCAAAACGATGAAAATTCCCCGCATGTAAACTTGGAATCAATCACACGCTTAGTTGAGGGGTTCTTAAACAACTGGAATAGTGAATTGGAAATTGTGACCTCCTACAAAAAGATTGTTAGGGATAAAAAGGGCTTCCATCTGAGGAATGCCCCACTTACTAAAACATTCCAGGTAGTCTATGACAAGAGACTGCTTTTACCTGACTGGACCACCTTGCCCTTTGGTTACTGACTTATGCTACAAGCCCGGTGTGTCTTAACCCTTAAAATATAATGGCTGCTGTAGAAGGTTTTGATCCCAGGTTGCAACTACCATTTTCGGCCTTAATCGCAGGCCCATCCAATAGCAGTAAAACTTGTTTTGTAAAAAGTATTTTAGGGAATTCTGAACATGTATTATCTCAGAAACCTGACAATATTTTGTGGTGTTATTCATGTTATCAACCTATCTATGTATGATGAGTTGTTGAAGAAAATAAAAATCAAGTTTGTTGAAGCAATACCTGCATTCCTGTCTGATGATGAACTCTTACCTCCCCATAAAAACAATCTGCTGGTTTTGGATGATATGCTTTTTGCCGGTAGTGAACATCCTGAAATAGTATGAGCTTTTACTCAATATACTCATCATCGAAACCTGTCCGTGCTTAACTTAACAAGGTAAAAATAGCCGTACCATTAGTTTGAACGCCAATTACTTGGTTTTGTTCAAAAACCCCAGAGACAAACTACAAATAAACACTCTAGCTCAGCAGATGTACCCTGGAAGGAAATCCTACTTTATGGAAAGCTATGAGGACGCTACCAAAGCACCATTTTCTTATTTAATCATGGATTTAAAATCAAATACTCCAGAACACCTGAGGCTCCGAACTGGATTGTTTCCGTGGTAGTGGCCGACAGTTTACATTCTGAAAAAGTAAAAAATATGTCTCTGCATTTAAAAAGAAACATACCACTCTCGAGATCCCTAGTTGGGGCTGCCCCTAAAGAACGGAAGGCCATCTTGGGTCACTGTTCATCAGATCTCATATTATCACTAAGTGAGATTGCGGGGTAACGGGCCTAGACACAGGTTTTCTTGACTGCAGATTCTACTCCTCACCGATATGCTGAATGTTTTCATGGTAATTCTTTGGAGAGGGTAAAGGTCATTTCCTTTCATCAAAGCTTGTGAATGATCCAGACAAACGGCTGGAGATACAGACACTTTTTTAATACAAAGTGTAGCCCCCAACACTTTTAAAATAAAGTTACCGTCTTGGGCAGACATCAGACAAAACTCATCCTTGGCCCTTGTTAATTATAGCCTTAAATCAACCAAATTTAAGAGTAAATGTTCTTGAAAGAAAATGTCAGAGTGTATAGGCCGTAGCAGATGAAACGTCTGCACAGTAGCGAGCACGTGCCTCCAGTCCTTTGTTTTCATCTGTGGTGGGGTCTATGTCTTCCATAGATGCTCCTGCAGTATCCCTGCTAAACAGCCCAGCGCTGGATTGTGTCTTCAGAGTATCTTCGGGGTAGTTTAGTAAAAATTCCAGTATAGCCCTATAAGGATAGGTGGCACTGCTTTGACTGATAAGGCATTCACCCAAAGGCACATCCACTTGGGAGAAGATCAAATCAAATCAAATTTTATTTGTCACATACACATGGTTAGCAGATGTTAATGCGAGTGTAGCGAAATGCTTGTGCTTCTAGTTCCGACATTGCAGTAATAACAAACAAGTAATCTATCTAACAATTCCAAAACTACGACCTTATAGACACAAGTGTAAGGGGATAAAGAATATGTACATAAAGATATATGAATGAGTGATGGTGCAGAGCAGAGCGGCATAGGCAAGATACAGTAGATGGTATTGAGTACAGTGTATACATATGAGATGAGTATGTAAACAAAGTGGCAGAGTTAAAGTGTCTAGTGATACATGTATTACATAAAGATGCAGTAGATGATATAGAGTACAGTATATACATATACATATGAGATGAATAATGTAGGGTATGTCAACATTATATTAGGTAGCATTGTTTAAAGTGGCTAGCGATATATTTTATATAATTTCCCATCAATTCCCATTATTAAAGTGGCTGGAGTTGAGTCAATGTGTTGGCAGCAGCCACTCAATGCTAGTGGTGGCTGTTTAACAGTCTGATGGCCTTGAGATAGAAGCTGTTTTTCAGTCTCTCGGTCCCAGCTTTGATGCACCTGTACTGACCTCGCCTTCTGGATGATAGCGGGGTGAACAGGCAGTGGCTCGGGTGGTTGTTGTCCTTGATGATCTTTATGGCCTTCCTGTGACATCGGGTGGTGTAGGTGTCCTGGAGGGCAGGTAGTTTGCCCCCGGTGATGTGTTGTGCAGACCTCACTACCCTCTGGAGAGCCTTACGGTTGTGGGTGGAGCAGTTGCCGTACCAGGCGGTGATACAGCCCGCCAGTATGCTCTCGATTGTGCATCTGTAGAAGTTTGTGAGTGCTTTTGGTGACAAGCCAAATTTCTTCAGCCTCCAGAGGTTGAAGAGGCGCTGTTGCGCCTTCTTCACGATGCTGTCTGTGTGGGTGGACCAATTCAGTTTGTCTGTGATGTGTACGCCGAGGAACTTAAAACTTACTACCCTCTCCACTACTGTTCCATCGATGTGGATAGGGGGGTGTTCCCTCTGCTGTTTCCTGAAGTCCACAATCATCTCCTTAGTTTTGTTGACGTTGAGTGTGAGTTTATTTTCCTGACACCACACTCCGAGGGCCCTCACCTCCTCCCTGTAGGCCGTCTCGTCGTTGTTGGTAATCAAGCCTACCACTGTTGTGTCGTCCGCAAACTTGATGATTGAGTTGGAGGCGTGCGTGGCCACGCAGTCGTGGGTGAACAGGGAGTACAGGAGAGGGCTCAGAACGCACCCTTGTGGGGCCCCAGTGTTGAGGATCAGCGGGGTGGAGATGTTGTTGCCTACCCTCACCACCTGGAGGCGGCCCGTCAGGAAGTCCAGTACCCAGTTGCACAGGGCGGGGTCGGGACCCAGGGTCTCGAGCTTGATGACGAGCTTGGAGGGTACTATGGTGTTAAATGCTGAGCTGTAGTCGATGAACAGCATTCTCACATAGGTATTCCTCTTGTCCAGATGGGTTAGGGCAGTGTGCAGTGTGGTTGAGATTGCATCGTCTGTGGACCTATTTGGGCGGTAAGCAAATAGGTGGTCGCCAAGGGGTAATTAATGAGACTCACTTTTGCATCATTTCCAATATTAGTATCATCTCTTTTGGTCACTTTGAGACGTAAATGTAATAAAGTGTTGTTGAGGTCCAGGTAGTTGTCACCATGGCCTGGGATGAAAAACTCTTTAGGACCATTGTCTGTAATGGCGGAGAGTGGGGCTATCTCCACATAACAGGACCTATCTATTGAAAATTGGGTTAAGGGGGCCGTGAATAGATCGAGCTCTGTCTTTATAGCTTTAGAGGACATGCGGTGTAAAAGAGCCATGTTGCTTGTTCTTTTAGAAAATACTTCTGAGTATTCTTTTTGCAGTTTTTGGTCCAGACCTCCTCACTTTACGTTGTCTTTGACTTACTGAGTTTCTTTTAACGGTTAACCTCCACTTTTTAAGGGCCGGCCTATGTCTTATATCCGGAGGTCTCTTTTTTGGTCTTCGAGACAACATCGTAAGCCCCGAGCCTTCTTGATGCTCGGGATCTGATGAAGCCCTTCTAGTCATAGCATTGGCCACCACCTCACTTACTATATTTTTGGCCGCTGATTTTAAATGTGGTTTGGCTATGCTAAGGCCTCCCTTCATAAACAGTAAACCCATCCTAAAGAGGATATGAAATATGCCTCCTATCCCCAAACCATACATGGTAGGAGTTCCATGATAACCGGGTAATCCATTACCCACTTGATCAACATAGTATGAGACATATCAGTTAGGGTCGAGGTGGTTGTTGTGTACCATAACCATTCTAATTTATTTGTATTATGTTTATACATTTTTTAAATATATATAACACAATTTAATATATTAGATTTGTAGAGAGGCTTTGGCAGATCTAAAGTGTTACAATAGTTTTACCATAAGTAAATTCTATATTTTTTTTCTGATCCATTTTAAGCTCAACCTGAATGTTTTCAATATATTTCTTGCTTACGGGTACATAGTGTGGCTTGTCATAGTTAACATCACCATCCTTTCCATCTATATGAACTGGTCTCAGGAGGGTCACATAACTGTTTCCTACCCTTAGATAGGATATGATGTCGGTATACACAAACATGTATATCCACAGGGAATGGGAATCATTTATCTTTCACATATGTCTATTTATTGGAATTCATCTCCAACATGTATGCTAAATTATCACCGGTCTTTATACCCCCCTTATCATCCCCTGAGATTTGTACACGTTTATGAATAGGGTTGTAGTTCAATAGTATTTTCATATTGTTCAGGGTTAGGAGGCCATTCAACTCAAAGATAATCCTCTCTACAGTTCTATAGAATCCTTTTTTTAACCTTTATAAGTTTTGGGGGTTCAGATGTCCTTTTGCAATAAAAACCACGGTCCTTATCCTTGATATTATACCAACTATGGGGGTATGTAATCTCACTGAGACCTACTTCCCAGGCCTCTGATTACTCTATAGGCTTTGGAAAATTGGTTGTATAATTCAAACTTTTGTTATTCCTATATATATCTGCAGACGCATTACTGGAGAGAGTCAGGTAAAATCAACTGTGCTCCATGATGCACTCCTGTGTACACTCGAATGATGGTGTTTCTATCATGCATGAGGGTTTAAGTTAACCCCCGATGCCTCCACCTCCTCGTCCTCTAATACCCAACTGTTGAACTTTTGTGGCCAGTTTTTCCAATGGACCAACACCCATTTTTTACCCTTTTCTCTCTTTTGATCCAGAATCTCCTCCATGTGAAAGACTTTGTCTTTACTCAGCTGTACCTTCTGGAGTTCATTCTCATAAAAGGAACCCTGTATAAGCTCCCCATCATAATCTTTTTTGTCGAAAACACCCCTCAACTTGGATAAACGTACCAAATCCCCCACAATTTATTTAAAATGTGTTTTTTTTCTTACGGCGAAGGGGGAACATACCATACAGATATTTAAAGACTTGAAAAGAGTTTTCAGAAGAGACCTCGGAGGGTTTCATACGTATACTCTTATGGTAGCTGAAGTTATAACCCTTTTTAAATCTTGAACTACATCCACATATCTATGGCTGTTGTGAGCCATAAAGTTTTTCCACATCCTCTCCTTGAAAGTTCTGTTAAAGCGTTCAACAACTAAAGCTTTCAAATCAGAACCTGTAGCAAAATGTATGATATTGTGTTTCTTCATGAGTTTCTGAAAAGTATTATTAAAAAATTCTTTACCGCCTTCCATCTGCACTTTCTTGGGTGCTCCTATTTTTTTAAGACCCTTACAAATGCTATTTTAGAGAAACTATCTTTAACTTTTAGCATGTATCGATTTCCATAATTTTTATCTGCAATGGCCTGCATGTCATATAGATCCGCCTGAAACTGGGACAAGGAATGAGTAGAAAAAACTATATTTTGTGGAAACTGTTTTCGCACAGGTTTATGCAGAGTGTAAGCATCCTGCTTTGCCAGCCAATAATTCACTTGAGCATCACCTAACCTGCTACCTGTTTCTTCGGCTATAGCTCTCTGGAACCTCTCCTTCCCCCCATAAGACCCTGGGTTAGATATAATACATTTATAATACATTTTTTTCATCATCTGCTCCGCCATCCTTCTTGCCTCTCTGATGTACAATAACATTATTGAGCCCCTTTCAAATAACGAGAATATTTCATTTTAATTTAGCATTTTATTTTTACGTGTATTTTTTTAAGTATTACGTATCCATAAAATTCAGGATACGTAGCAGGATATTAGTGCCCGTTTTCTCAATGACCCATGCATGCATCACATGGTATACTTGGTTTACATTTACAGGCTTTATATCGCTGAATTTTTAAAACACATACATTCATTACATAAGTATATAAACAAAAAATATGATACATGTTACAATTAAATGACGGTTGAAACAAATAAACTAAAATCTCAAGGATGTTTCTAGTTCTTCATCCACAAGATGAAGAATCATCCACAAGATGTGATACCAGTTGTGACCATTGTAGAGTCTGTATGTCTTACAAGACTCATGACTTGTTCCATTTTTAACACACCGTCTGCATTAACCCCTGTATTGTTGGATGTGTAGAGCGATACATTGTTCACTTTATTTTCAATAATTTGGTGCGTAACATTTGTTTATTCTCTCTAACATCATATGCAAATATTTACCCATTGCTTTATATCTAAATAAAAAAGATATATTGTTACTCATTCTCTTGGGGTTTATTGAGCCAGAAAGTCACCACATCAGCCACCAAAGCTTCCTTGTATTTGTTGTCGTCCACCAGTGATTGCCTGATTTATTTGAGCTTCTCATGGATGAAGATCACCTCCTTCAGTTCATGTAGGAAAGCCTCGGTTACCCCGTAAACCCTGGGAATAGACGGCACAAGACCCATAGACTCCAGGGCTCTGACCATCGATGGTATAAAGTGGCTGGACCACAGTCTTTTCACCAGCTCCTCAGGGTTGTTGAAGAAGTAGTACCGGGGTGGGTCATATAAACATGGATGTCGTCGCTGACTGGGGTGACTGATCTCACAACCATGGCATTTCTCTTATATACTCTCAAATCACCCCATCTAAAAGTGCGGCTACAGAGGCCTTGATGGTGTCCACAAAAATAGTACTGACCACCCCATCAAACACATCCTCATGCTGTGTACATGTAGGTGGTGTTGGGGGGGGGGGAGTAGAAAGGAGGGATGTGAGGCATAGATTCCTTAGGGTCTGGTACCGATGATGTATCGGAGTCCGGATATGGTATATGGATATTTACATTTACATTTAAGTCCTTTAGCAGACGCTCTTATCCAGAGCGACTTACAAATTGGTGAATTGATATCCATGGTATATGCTGAAATGAAGAACCCTAGGCGTTATGGTCACCCCCTTTTATTGTTGAATCATTCCTTTGGTATCGGGGCGTGGTTAACGTAACAGCCACGTACTTCATTTTATTTCAGGGGATGACCCTTCAGAGGACGAACCTTCTGGAGGTTCCTTTGAATCATAATCTTTAGGATTCAGATGTATAATGCACTTCCTTAGTTTAACAATACTCTGCCAGCTTTGGCTTTGTACAAAAAGAGCATCCACTAACTAACATTTTCGATTCCATTATATCCCAACTTTTAAAAGGAATAAGCATACGCAACCTAAAATCCCAGTCAGCCCACCTGTTATGTACTTGAGTGAAGACCCAAAAGCGGTTTTAACAGAAACAGAGTTCTTTTAATGAAAAAACAGAAATGGCATAGATCCTCTTCCGACGTTGTCAATGGCACAATAGAATACCCGCAGAGAGGGTGACAAATGAAACATAAAGTCCCTCTGATGAATAGCTGGGTAGCGGCGACAGGCTGCAGGTCGCTCTGGGTCGGTGCGGGTCACAGAGGAACGGTGGTAGCTGATCACACGTAGCATATGATGAACTGGACACGGTGCAAACAAAAGATAGTTAGTAGAGTGCAGGATGCACCTGCCAGGCAGACTCCGACAGGATAGGACTAGGTGGAAGCAAACGAGACGATAGCTTGCTTCTGGCATGAGAAACACAAACGAGAATCTGACACCGAAAGAAGCAGGAACAGAGAGAGAAATAGAGACCTAATCAGAGGGAAAAAAGGGAACAGGTGGGGAAAGGGTGAATGAGCTAGTTAGGGGAGATGAGGAACAGCTGGAGAAGGAGAGAAAGAGAAGGTAACCTAATAAGACCAGCAGAGAGAGACAGAGTGAAGAGAAAGGACAGGAACAGACATAATAAGACATGACAGTACCCCCCACTCACCGAGCGCCTCCTGGCGCACTCGAGGAGGAAACCTGGCGGCAACGGAGGAAATCATCGATCAGCGAACGGTCCAGCACGTCCCGAGAGGGAACCCAACTCCTCTCCTCAGGACCGTACCCCTCCCAATCCACTAGGTACTGATGACCACGGCCCCGAGGACGCATGTCCAAAATCTTACGAACCCTGTAGATAGGTGCGCCCTCGACAAGGATGGGGGGGGAGGGACGAGCGGGGCGCGAAGAACGGGCTTAACACAGGAGACATGGAAGACCGGGTGAACGCGACGAAGATAGCGCGGGAGAAGAAGTCGCACTGCGACAGGATTAATGACTTGAGAAATACGGAACGGACCAATGAACCGCGGGGTCAACTTGCGAGAAGCTGTCTTAAGGGGAAGGTTCTGAGTGGAGAGCCATACTCTCTGACCGCAACAATATCTAGGACTCTTGGTCCTACGCTATTAGCGGCCCTCACAGTCTGCGCCCTATTACGGCAAAGTGCCGACCTGACCCCCTTCCAGGTGCGCTCGCAACGCTGGACAAAAGCCTGAGCGGAGGGGACGCAGGACTCGGCGAGCTGAGATGAGAACAGCGGAGGCTGGTACCCGAGGCTACTCTGAAAAGGAGATAGACCGGTAGCAGACGAAGGAAGCGAGTTGTGGGCGTACTCTGCCCAGGGGAGCTGTTCTGACCAAGACGCAGGGTTACGAAAAGAAAGACTGTGTAAGATGCGACCAACAGTCTGATTGGCCCGTTCGGCTTGACCGTTAGACTGGGGATGAAAGCCGGACGAGAGACTGACGGAAGCCCCAATCAAACGGCAAAACTCCCTCCAAAATTGAGACGTGAACTGCGGGCCTCTGTCCGAAACGACGTCTGACGGAAGGCCATGAATTCGGAAAACATTCTCGATAATGATCTGAGCCGTCTCCTTAGCAGAAGGGAGCTTAGCGAGAGGAATGAAATGAGCCGCCTTAGAGAATCTATCGACAACCGTAAGAATAACTGTCTTCCCCGCTGATGAAGGCAGTCCGGTGATAAAATCTAAAGCGATGTGAGACCACGGTCGAGAGGGAATGGGAAGCGGTCTGAGACGGCCGGCAGGAGGAGAGTTCCCAGATTTAGTCTGCGCGCAGACCGAACAAGCAGCGACAAATCGACGCGCGTCACGTTCCCGAGTGGGCCACCAGAAACGCTGGCGAATGGAAGCGAGCGTACCCCGAACGCCGGGGTGGCCGGCTAACTTGGCAGAGTGGGCCCACTGAAGAACGGCCGGACGAGTAGGAACGGGAACGAACAGAAGGTTCCTAGGACAAGCTCGCGGCGACGGAGTGTGAGCGAGTGCTTGCTTTACCTGCCTCTCAATTCCCCAGACAGTCAACCCGACAACACGCCCCTCAGGGAGAATCCCCTCGGGGTCGGTGGAGACCTCAGAAGAACTGAAGAGACGAGATAAAGCATCAGGCTTGGTGTTTTTGAGCCCGGACGATAAGAAATAACAAACTCGAAACGAGCGAAAAACAGAGCCCAACGAGCCTGACGCGCATTAAGTCGTTTGGCTGAACGGATGTACTCAAGGTTCCTATGGTCAGTCCAAACGACAAAAGGAACGGTCGCCCTCCAACCACTGTCGCCATTCGCCTAGGGCTAAGCGGATGGCGAGCAGTTCGCGATTACCAACATCATAATTACGTTCTGACGGCGATAAGCGATGAGAGAAAAACGCGCAAGGATGGACCTTGCCGTCAGAGAGGGAGCGCTGAGAAAGAATGGCTCCCACGCCCACCTCTGACGCGTCAACCTCAACAACAAACTGTCTAGAGATGTCAGGTGTAACAAGAATAGGTGCGGATGTAAAACGATTCTTGAGAAGATCAAAAGCTCCCTGGGCGGAAACGGACCACTTAAAGCACGTCTTAACAGAAGTAAGGGCTGTGAGGGGAGCTGCCACCTGACCGAAATTACAGATGAAACGACGATAGAAATTCGCGAAGCCAAGAAAGCGCTGCAGCTCGACGCGTGACTTAGGAACGGGCCAATCAATGACAGCCTGGACCTTAGCGGGATCCATCTTAATGCCCTCAGCGGAAATAACGGAACCGAGAAAAGGGACAGAGGAGGCATGAAAAGTGCACTTCTCAGCCTTCACATAAAGACAGTTCTCCAAAAGGCGCTGGAGGACGCGTCGCACGTGCTGAACATGAATCGGGAGAGACGGTGAAAAAATCAGGATATCGTCCATGTAAACGAAAACAAAAATGTTCAGCATGTCTCTCAGGACGTCGTTAACTAGTGCCTGAAAGACAGCTGGAGCGTTAACGAGGCCGAAAGGAAGAACCCGGTATTCAAAGTGCCCTAACGGAGTGTTAAACGCCGTCTTCCACTCGTCCCCCTCCCTGATGCGCACGAGATGGTAGGCGTTACGAAGGTCCAATTTGGTGAAAAACCTGGCTCCCTGCAGGATCTCGAAGGCTGAAGACATAAGAGGAAGCGGATAACGATTCTTAACTGTTATGTCATTCAGCCCTCGATAATCCACGCATGGGCGCAGGGACCCGTCCTTCTTCTGAACAAAAAAACCCCGCACCGGCGGGAGAGGAGGAGGAGACTATGGTACCGGCGTCGAGCGATACAGACAAATAATCCTCGAGAGCCTTACGTTCGGGAGCCGACAGAGAGTATAATCTACCCCGGGGGGGAGTAGTTCCCGGAAGGAGATCAATACTACAGTCATACGACCGGTGTGGAGGGAGAGAAGTGGCCTTGGAACGACTGAACACCGTGCGCAGATCGTGATACTCCTCCGGCACCCCTGTCAAATCACCAGGCTCCTCCTGTGAAGAAGAGACAGAGGAAACAGGAGGGATAGCAGACATTAAACAGGTCACATGACAAGAAACATTCCAGGATAGGATAGTATTACTAGACCAATTAATAGAAGGGTTATGGCGCACTAGCCAGGGATGACCCAAAACAACAGGTGTAAAAGGTGAACGAAAAATTAAAAAAGAAATGGTTTCGCTATGATTACCAGAGACAGTGAGGGTTAAAGGCAGCGTCTCACGCTGAATCTTGGGGAGAGAACTACCATCTAAAGCGAACAAGGCCGTGGGATCCCTTAACTGTCTGAGAGGAATGTCATGTTCCCGAGCCCAGGTCTCGTCCATAAAACAGCCCTCCGCCCCAGAGTCTATCAAGGCACTGCAGGAAGCAGATGAACCGGTCCAGCGGAGATGGACCGGAAAGGTAGTGCAGGATCTTGAAGGAGAGACCTGAGTAGTTGCGCTCACCAGTAGCCCTCCTCTTACTGATGAGCTCTGGCTTTTACTGGGCATGAGGTGACAAAATGACCAGCGGAGCCGCAGTAGAGACCGGCGGTTGGTGATTCTCCGTTCCTTCTCCTTGGCCGAGATGCGGATACCCCCCAGCTGCATAGGCTCAGCATCCGAGCCGGCGGAGGAGGGTGGCAGTGATGCGGCAGGTGGCAGTGATGCGGAGAGGGGGCAACAGAGAACGCGAACTCCTTTCCACGAGCTCGGCGACGAAGATCAAACCGTCGCTCTATGCGAATAGCGAGAGCTATTAAGGAGTCCAGACTGGAAGGAACCTCCCGGGAGAGAATCTCATCCTTAACCTCGGCGAGGAGACCTTCCAGAAAACGAGCGAGCAAAGCCGGCTCGTTCCAGTCACTAGAGGCAGCGAGAGTGCGAAACTCAATAGAATAATCCGTTATGGATCGATTCCCCTGACATAGGGAAGACAGGGCCCTGGAAGCCTCCTCCCCAAAAACAGAACGGTCAAAAACCTGTATCATCTCCTCCTTAAAGTCCTGATACTGGTTAATACACTCAGCCCTCGCCTCCCAGATTGCCGTGCCCCACTCACGCGCCCGTCCGGTAAGGAGAGAAATGACGTAGGCGATGCGGGCTGTGCTCCTGGAGTAAGTGTTGGGCTGGAGAGAGAACACCACATCACACTGAGTGAGGAATGAGCGGCACTCAGTGGGCTCCCCAGAGTAACACGGCGGGTTATTGATCCTGGGCTCCGGAGACACGGAAACCCTGGAAGTGGGCGGTGGATCGAGGTGGAGTTGGTGAACCTGTCTTGTGAGGTCGGAGACTTGGACGGCCAGGGTCTCAACGGCATGTCGAGCAGCAGACAATTCCTCCTCGTGTCTGCCTAGCAACGCTCCCTGGATCTCGACGGCGGAGTGAAAAGGGTCCGGAGCCGCTGGGTCCATTCTTGGTCAGATTCTTCTGTTATGTACTTGAGTGAAGACCCAAAAGCGGTTTTAACAGAAACAGAGTTCTTTTAATGAAAAAACAGAAATGGCATAGATCCTCTTCCGACGTTGTCAATGGCACAATAGAATACCCGCAGAGAGGGTGACAAATGAAACATAAAGTCCCTCTGATGAATAGCTGGGTAGCGGCGACAGGCTGCAGGTCGCTCTGGGTCGGTGCGGGTCACAGAGGAACGGTGGTAGCTGATCACACGTAGCATATGATGAACTGGACACGGTGCAAACAAAAGATAGTTAGTAGAGTGCAGGATGCACCTGCCAGGCAGACTCCGACAGGATAGGACTAGGTGGAAGCAAACGAGACGATAGCTTGCTTCTGGCATGAGAAACACAAACGAGAATCTGACACCAATAGAAGCAGGAACAGAGAGAGAAATAGAGACCTAATCAGAGGGAAAAAAGGGAACAGGTGGGGAAAGGGTGAATGAGCTAGTTAGGGGAGATGAGGAACAGCTGGAGAAGGAGAGAAAGAGAAGGTAACCTAATAAGACCAGCAGAGAGAGACAGAGTGAAGAGAAAGGACAGGAACAGACATAATAAGACATGACACCACCATCACGGATGTTACTGTTGCGGGTTTCCTCGTTGCTGATATAGAACTCCACGCACCCACATGGAAGTCCATTCTTTCTTTGTATTTTCACCCAATTAAATATTCTTCCTGAGGAGTCAGGGGCACCTTCCCATCAGGTCTCGTAGCCCGTGAACAAGCTATACCCCTTTGTGATAACTCTCAGTTTGGGACACACCACCTTGCGAAACACATGCCAGTCTTCAAGCCTGCAGTCCACTCCTAAAGTCTGGTCTGTATATTCTTCTCCTTCAGCTAGAGTTTCACTCTACAGGCTGGGTAATCAAACAGATAACCCCATAGTTGTCCATTAGACATCAACACTTGATCTTTCAGCACTGTTGCGAGCGGTATTTGGGTTTTATACATATTTAGAAAACATTTTTTTTTGGTGCATCGTATATTGATGCTTTATACTCTTCCCTTTCTCTATGTTTTAACCGGGGTCGTGCTTCCATTGTTAAGGTTGTCCAAGGGTGTGTCATCAAAAGAAATCCATGTTTTACTACTTTAGTGTTCTGGGGTTTATCTCTTGAGGTTTCTCGTCGCTCGTAGTGTTCACAGCTCTTACTTATACTCCGGCTGACCTACCCCGGACATTACTGTTTCATATACAACAGCCAGGCCATAAGTTCACTACAACAGTTCAACGAGGTCACGACACATCAATCATCATGACAGCTTTAATGCAAACACATGCTTTACCCTAAACAGATGTATCGAATGTTCAAACAAATTCCACAGTTCAACAAGGTCACTACACATCAATTACCTTGACAGCTTTAATGTAAACATAGGCTTTAACATAAACAGATGCACTATCAGGTTTCATAAACACGCACTCGATACCGTGAGAACTTCCAGACAGGATGTACATATATGGGCATAACCACGTGACCCATAACATTCTTTAATGCCCCCTCCCTGCTCTCTTGCCCCCTCCCTGCTCTCTTGCTATAGTGTGTGTGTTTGTGTGCTGCTCTCGGAATGGGCATTTGCTCTTATTTGCGGCAGATTTAAATTAGCTTCTGGCATGTAGCCTAGTGGTTAGAGCATTGGGCCAGTAACTGAAAGGTTGCTCGATCCAATCCCCGAGCTGACAACGTAAAAATCTATTGTTCTGCCCCTGAACAAGGCAGTTAACCTGCTGTTCCTAGGCCGTCATTGTAAATAAGAATTTGTTCTTAACTGACTTGCCTAGTTAAATAAAAATGAATCCCGAAAAAATAGCGCACCTGGAGAAGTGGTGGCTTGATTAGCCTTTTTTCAAACAGGGCACCTTTCTTTCGCTGGACGTGTTGTTTGGGACATTTCTAGCAGAATTTGACTATACCCACTTCACCAGGCACCACTATACCACTGGATAGTGTCTTACGTATGGCTTTTAAATAATGTCAATGTGGCTTTGATTAGATAGTAAGTATACTGAGAGCTTGACGTTTCTGATAATGGTGAGATTTGTTTTTGACAGTTTGTGTTGGAACACGTGGAAACTGCATGTACATTCAGAATTGTTTGGCGAGCTACTCAAAGGTTAGTCTTGGAAATCCGACCCTTGGCAACGTTGGAACATTGTGGGAAGTAACTTGGATGTGTAGAGAAACTACTGATAGGAGATCTGTGAGCTAGCCCTTCTATTCGGTGTCCTGTGTGAATTTAAGCGTGCTCTCTCTAATTCTCTCTTTCTCTCTTTCTCTCTCTCTCGGAGGACCTGAGCCCTAGGACCATGCCTCAGGACTACCTGACATGATGACTCCTTGCTGTCCCCAGTCCACCTGGCCGTGCTGCTGCTCCAGTTTCAACTGTTCTGCCTTATTATTATTCGACCATGCTGGTAATTTATGAACATTTGAACATCTTGGCCATGTTCTGTTATAATCTCCACCCGGCACAGCCAGAAGAGGACTGGCCACCCCACATAGCCTGGTTCCTCTCTAGGTTTCTTCCTAGGTTGACCTTTCTAGGGAGTTTTTCCTAGCCACCATGCTTCTACACCTGCATTGCTTGCTGTTTGGGGTTTTAGGCTGGGTTTCTGTACAGCACTTTGAGATATCAGCTGATGTACGAAGGGCTATATAAATAAATTTGATTAGTATTTCACAATCAAATTGTTGGAGACCCCTGCTCAAGCCTAATAGCCACATCACTGCCTTTGAGGTTATCCTCCTGATTGCCAAATCCCACTTGAAGTCAATTTGATCTTAGCAGTAGGTTATGAGTTCAGTTTATAAAACCGTGAACACAGAATTCATGTTTGTAGATGTTCTGATTTGAACAACATACAGTGCCTTCAGAAAGAATGCATTCCCCTTGACTTATCCCACATTTTGTTGTGTGATTTCAAAATGGATTTACACTTTTTTGATCTCTACATACAATACCCCATAAAGACGAAGTGAAAACCTGTTTTTAGAAATTGTTGCTAATTTATTGATAATGAATTACAGAAACATATAATTTACATAAGTATTCAAACCCCCTCAATAAATGTTAAAATCATCTTTGGCAGTGATTGCAGCTGTGAGTCTTTCTGGGTAAGACTCTAAGAGCTTTTTGCTAGAGAGCTCATTGCTAGAAAGCCATTTCAAGCCTTGCCATAGATTTTCTGTTATGTACTTGAGTGAAGACCCAAAAGCGGTTTTAACAGAAAACAGAGTTCTTTAATGAAAAAACAGGAATGGCATAAATCCTCTTCCAACGTTGTCAATGGAACAAAAAGAACGTTAGTATAATGCAGGATGCACCTGCCAGGCAGACTCCGACAGGATAGAACAAGGTGGAAGCAAACGAGACGACAGCTTGCTTCTGGCATGAAAAACACAAACAAGAATCAGACACTGAAAGTAGCAGGAACAGAGAGAGAAATAGAGACCTAATCAGAGGGGGAAGAGAGAACAGGTGAGAAAGAGTGAATGAGCTAGTTAGGGGAGATGTAGAACAGCTGAAGAATGAGAGACAGAGAAGGTAACCTAAAAAGACCAGCAGAGAGAGACAGAGTGAAGAGAAAGGACAGGAACAGACATAACAAGACATGACAGTACCCCCCCACTCACCGAGCGCCTCCTGGCGCACTCGAGGAGGAAACCTGGCGGCAACGGAGGAAATCATCGATCAGCGAACGGTCCAGCACGTCCCGAGAGGGAACCCAACTCCTCTCCTCAGGACCGTACCCCTCCCAATCCACTAGGTACTGATGACCACGGCCCCGAGGGCGCATGTCCAAAATCTTACGAACCCTGTAGATGGGTGCGCCCTCGACAAGGATGGGGGGGGAGGGACGAGCGGGGGCGCGAAGAACGGGCTTAACACAGGAGACATGGAAGACCGGGTGAACGCGACGAAGATAGCGGGAGAAGAAGTCGCACTGCGACAGGATTAATGACCTGAGAAATACGGAACGGACCAATGAACCGCGGGGCCAACTTGCGAGAAGCTGTCTTAAGGGGAAGGTTCTGAGTGGAGAGCCATACTCTCTGACCGCAACAATATCTAGGACTCTTGGTCCTACGCTTATTAGCGGCCCTCACAGTCTGCGCCCTATTACGGCAAAGTGCCGACCTGACCCCCTTCCAGGTGCGCTCGCAACGCTGGACAAAAGCCTGAGCGGAGGGGACGCAGGACTCGGCGAGCTGAGATGAGAACAGCGGAGGCTGGTACCCGAGGCTACTCTGAAAAGGAGATAGACCGGTAGCAGACGAAGGAAGCGAGTTGTGGGCGTACTCTGCCCAGGGGAGCTGTTCTGACCAAGACGCAGGGTTACGAAAAGAAAGACTGCGTAAAATGCGACCAACAGTCTGATTGGCCCGTTCGGCTTGACCGTTAGACTGGGGATGAAAGCCGGACGAGAGACTGACGGAAGCCCCAATCAAACGGCAAAACTCCCTCCAAAATTGAGACGTGAACTGCGGGCCTCTGTCGGAAACGACGTCAGACGGAAGGCCATGAATTCGGAAAACATTCTCGATAATGATCTGAGCCGTCTCCTTAGCAGAAGGGAGCTTAGCGAGAGGAATGAAATGAGCCGCCTTAGAGAATCTATCGACAACCGTAAGAATAACTGTCTTCCCCGCTGATGAAGGCAGTCCGGTGATAAAATCTAAAGCGATGTGAGACCACGGTCGAGAGGGAATGGGAAGCGGTCTGAGACGGCCGGCAGGAGGAGAGTTCCCAGATTTAGTCTGCGCGCAGACCGAACAAGCGGCGACAAATCGACGCGCGTCACGTTCCCGAGTGGGCCACCAGAAACGCTGGCGAATGGAAGCGAGCGTACCCGAACGCCGGGGTGGCCGGCTAACTTGGCAGAGTGGGCCCACTGAAGAACGGCCGGACGAGTAGGAACGGGAACGAACAGAAGGTTCCTAGGACAAGCTCGCGGCGACGGAGTGTGAGCGAGTGCTTGCTTTACCTGCCTCTCAATTCCCCAGACAGTCAACCCGACAACACGCCCTTCAGGGAGAATCCCCTCGGGGTCGGTGGAGACCTCAGAAGAACTGAAGAGACGAGATAAAGCATCAGGCTTGGTGTTTTTGAGCCCGGACGATAAGAAATAACAAACTCGAAACGAGCGAAAAACAGAGCCCAACGAGCCTGACGCGCATTAAGTCGTTTGGCTGAACGGATGTACTCAAGGTTCCTATGGTCAGTCCAAACGACAAAAGGAACGGTCGCCCTCCAACCACTGTCGCCATTCGCCTAGGGCTAAGCGGATGGCGAGCAGTTCGCGATTACCAACATCATAGTTACGTTCTGACGGCGATAAGCGATGAGAGAAAAACGCGCAAGGATGGACCTTGCCGTCAGAGAGAGAGCGCTGAGAAAGAATGGCTCCCACGCCCACCTCTGATGCGTCAACCTCAACAACAAACTGTCTAGAGATGTCAGGTGTAACAAGAATAGGTGCGGATGTAAAACGATTCTTAAGAAGATCAAAAGCTCCGTGGGCGGAAACGGACCACTTAAAGCACGTCTTAACAGAAGTAAGGGCTGTGAGGGGAGCTGCCACCTGACCGAAATTACGGATGAAACGACGATAGAAATTAGCGAAGCCCAGAAAGCGCTGCAGCTCGACGCGTGACTTAGGAATGGGCCAATCAATGACAGCCTGGACCTTAGCGGGATCCATCTTAATGCCCTCAGCGGAAATAACGGAACCGAGAAAAGGGACAGAGGCGGCATGAAAAGTGCACTTCTCAGCCTTCACATAAAGACAGTTCTCCAAAAGGCGCTGGAGGACGCGTCGCACGTGCTGAACATGAATCGGGAGAGACGGTGAAAAAATCAGGATATCGTCCATGTAAACGAAAACAAAAATGTTCAGCATGTCTCTCAGGACGTCGTTAACTAGTGCCTGAAAGACAGCTGGAGCGTTAACGAGGCCGAAAGGAAGAACCCGGTATTCAAAGTGCCCTAACGGAGTGTTAAACGCCGTCTTCCACTCGTCCCCCTCCCTGATGCGCACGAGATGGTAGGCGTTACGAAGGTCCAATTTGGTGAAAAACCTGGCTCCCTGCAGGATCTCGAAGGCTGAAGACATAAGAGGAAGCGGATAACGATTCTTAACTGTTATGTCATTCAGCCCTCGATAATCCACGCATGGGCGCAGGGACCCGTCCTTCTTCTGAACAAAAAAAAACCCCGCTCCGGCGGGAGAGGAGGAGGAGACTATGGTACCAGCGTCGAGCGAAACAGACAAATAATCCTCGAGAGCCTTACGTTCGGGAGCCGACAGAGAGTATAATCTACCCCGGGGGGGAGTAGTTCCCGGAAGGAGATCAATACTACAGTCATACGACCGGTGTGGAGGGAGAGAAGTGGCCTTGGAACGACTGAACACCGTGCGCAGATCGTGATACTCCTCCGGCACCCCTGTCAAATCGCCAGGCTCCTCCTGTGAAGAAGGGACAGAGGAAACAGGAGGGATAGCAGACATTAAACAGGTCACATGACAAGAAACATTCCAGGATAGGATAGTATTACTAGACCAATTAATAGAAGGGTTATGGCGCACTAGCCAGGGATGACCCAAAACAACAGGTGTAAAAGGTGAACGAAAAATTAAAAAAGAAATGGTTTCGCTATGATTACCAGAGACAGTGAGGGTTAAAGGCAGCGTCTCACGCTGAATCTTGGGGAGAGAACTACCATCTAAAGCGAACAAGGCCGTGGGCTCCCTAACTGTCTGAGAGGAATGTCATGTTCCCGAGCCCAGGTCTCGTCCATAAAACAGCCCTCCGCCCCAGAGTCTATCAAGGCACTGCAGGAAGCAGATGAACCGGGCCAGCGGAGATGGACCGGAAAGGTAGTGCGTGATCCAGAAGGAGAGGCCTGAGTAGTTGCGCTCACCAGTAGCCCTCCTCTTACTGATGAGCTCTGGCTTTTACTGGACATGAGGTGACAAAATGACCAGCGGAGCCGCAGTAGAGACAGAGGCGATTGGTGATTCTCCGTTCCTTCTCCTTGGCCGAGATGCGGATACCCCCAGCTGCATAGGCTCAGCATCCGAGCCGGCGGAGGAGGGTGGCAGTGATGCGGCAGGTGGCAGTGATGTGGAGAGGGGAGCAACGGAGAACGCGAACTCCTTTCCACGTGCTCGGCGACGAAGATCAAACCGTCGCTCTATGCGAATAGCGAGAGCTATTAAGGAGTCCAGACTGGAAGGAACCTCCCGGGAGAGGATCTCATCCTTAACCTCGACGAGGAGACCCTCCAGAAAACGAGCGAGCAAAGCCGGCTCGTTCCAGTCACTAGAGGCAGCGAGTGCGAAACTCAATAGAATAATCCGTTATGGATCGATTCCCCTGACATAGGGAAGACAGGGCCCTGGAAGCCTCCTCCCCAAAAACAGAACGGTCAAAAACCCGTATCATCTCCTCCTTAAAGTCCTGATACTGGTTAATACACTCAGCCCTCGCCTCCCAGATTGCCGTGCCCCACTCACGCGCCCGTCCGGTAAGGAGAGAAATGACGTAGGCGATGCGGGCTGCGCTCCTGGAGTAAGTGTTGGGCTGGAGAGAGAACACCACGTCACACTGAGTGAGGAATGAGCGGCACTCAGTGGGCTCCCCAGAGTAACACGGCGGGTTGTTGATCCTGGGCTCCGGAGACTCGGAAACCCTGGAAGTGGGCGGTGGATCGAGGTGGAGTTGGTGAACCCGTCTTGTGAGGTCGGAGACTTGGACGGCCAGGGTCTCAACGGCATGTCGAGCAGCAGACAATTCCTCCTCGTGTCTGCCTAGCATCGCTCCCTGGATCTCGACGGCGGAGTGAAAAGGGTCCGGAGCCGCTGGGTCCATTCTTGGTCTGATTCTTCTGTTATGTACTTGAGTGAAGACCCAAAAGCGGTTTTAACAGAAAACAGAGTTCTTTAATGAAAAAACAGGAATGGCATAAATCCTCTTCCAACGTTGTCAATGGAACAAAAAGAACGTTAGTATAATGCAGGATGCACCTGCCTGGCAGACTCCGACAGGATAGAACAAGGTGGAAGCAAACGAGACGACAGCTTGCTTCTGGCATGAAAAACACAAACAAGAATCAGACACTGAAAGTAGCAGGAACAGAGAGAGAAATAGAGACCTAATCAGAGGGGGAAGAGAGAACAGGTGAGAAAGAGTGAATGAGCTAGTTAGGGGAGATGTAGAACAGCTGAAGAATGAGAGACAGAGAAGGTAACCTAAAAAGACCAGCAGAGAGAGACAGAGTGAAGAGAAAGGACAGGAACAGACATAACAAGACATGACATTTTCAAGCCGATTGAAGTCAAAACTGTAACTAGGCCACCCAGGAACATTCAATGTTATCTTGGTTAGCAACTCCAGTTTATATTTGGCCTTGTGTTTTAGGTTATTGTCCTGATGAAAATAAGGTTTTCCTCTAGGATTTTGCCTGTACTTAGCACTATTCTATTTCTTTTTACATTTACATTTAAGTCATTTAGCAGACGCTCTTATCCAGAGCGACTTACAAATTGGTGAATTCACCTTCTGACATCCAGTGGAACAGCCACTTTACAATAGTGCATCTAAATCATTAAGGGGGGTGGTGAGAGGGATTACTTATCCTATCCTAGGTATTCCTTGAAGAGGTGGGGTTTCAGGTGTCTCCGGAAGGTGGTGATTGACTCCGCTGTCCTGGCGTCGTGAGGGAGTTTGTTCCACCATTGGGGGGCCAGAGCAGCGAACAGTTTTGACTGGGCTGAGCGGGAACTGTACTTCCTCAATGGTAGGGAGGCGAGCAGGCCAGAGGTGGATGAACGCAGTGCCCTTGCTTGGGTGTAGGGCCTGATCAGAGCCTGGAGGTACTGCGGTGCCGTTCCCCTCACAGCTCCGTAGGCAAGCACCAAGCCAGTGGAGAGAGCGGAGGAGCGGGGTGACGTGAGAGAACTTGGGAAGGTTGAACACCAGACGGGCTGCGGCGTTCTGGATGAGTTGTAGGGGTTTAATGGCACAGGCAGGGAGCCCAGCCAACAGCGAGTTGCAGTAATCCAGACGGGAGATGACAAGTGCCTGGATTAGGACCTGCGCCGCTTCCTGTGTGAGGCAGGGTCGTACTCTGCGGATGTTGTAGAGCATGATTTGCCCCAAACATAATGCTTTGTATTCAGGACATAAAGTCAATTTCTTTGCCATATTTTTAAAAGTTTTACTTTATTGCATTATTGCAAACAGGATGCATGTTTTGGAATATTTTTTATTATGTACAAGCTTAATTTCAATCTGTGAGGTTAGTATTGTGGATTAACTACAATGTTGTTGATCCATCTTCAGTTCTCCTTTCACAGCCATTAAACTCTGTAACTGTTTTAAAGTCACCATTGGTCTCATGGTGAAATCCCCGAGCGGTTTCCTTTCTCTCCGGCAACTGAGTTAGGAAGGATGCCTGTATCTTTGTAGTAACTGGGTGTATTGATACGCCATCCAAAGTGTAATTAATAACTTCACCATTCTTAAAGGGATATTTAATGTCTACGTTGTAATTGTTTTACCCATCTACCGATTGGTGCCCTTCTTTGTGATGCTTTGGAAAACCTCCCTAGTCATTGCGGTTGAATTTGTGTTTGATACACCATCCAAAATGTAGCCCTGCTCCACTGAGGGAACTTACAGATAATTGTATGTGTGGGGTACAGAGATAATGTTAGACACTATTATTGCACTCACAGTGACTCAATGCAACTTTTTATGTGACTTCTTACGCAAATTCTTACTCCTGAAATTAATTAGGCGTGCTACAACGAAGGGCTTGAATGCGTATTGACTCAGACATTTCAGTTTTTAATTTTTGTATTCATTTGTTAAAACTAAATTCTAAGCATAATCCCACTTTGTGTGTAGGCCAGTGACAATAAAATCGAAATTGAAACCATTTGAAATCCAGGCTGTAACACAACAAAATGTGGACAAAGTAAATGGGTTTGAAATCCAGACAGCTGATGTTCTGAAAGAACTGCAAAATCTGGATCCCTACAAATCAGCTGGGCTAGACAATCTGGACCCGCATATTCAACCTCTCCTTCGTATCGTCCAAGGTCCCCAGAGACTGGAAAGCTGCCGCTGTCATCCCCCTCTTCAAAGGGGGAGACACTCTAGACCCAAACTGTTATAGATCTATATCCATCCTGCCCTGCCTTTCTAAAATCTTCGAAAGCCAAGTTAATAAACCGATCACGGACCATTTTGAATTCCACCGTACCTTCTCCACTACGCAATCTGGTTTCAGAGCTGGTCATGGGTGCACCTCAGCCACGCTCAAGGTCCTAAACGATATCATAACCGCAATTGATAAAAGACAGTACTGTGCAGCCGTCTTCATCGACCTGGCCAAGGCATTTGACTCTGTCAATCACCGCATTCTTATTGGCAGGCTCAATAGCTTAGGTTTCTCAAATGACTGCCTTGCCTGGTTCACCAACTACTTCTCAGATAGATTTCAGTGTGTTAAATCAGAGGGCCTGTTGTCTGGACCTCTGTCTGGACCTCTGATTGTCTCCATGGAGGTGCCACATGGTTAAATTCTGTATAGCTTCAACGCCATACAACACTCCTTCCTTGGCCTCCAAATGCTTTAAAATGCAAGTAAAACTAAGTGCATGCTCTTCAACCGATTTTTGCCAGCACGACTAGCATCACTACTCTGGACAGTTGTGACCTAGAATATGTGGACAACTACAAATACCTACAGTTGAAGTCTGAAGTTTACATACACCGTAGCCAAATACATTTAAACTCAGTTTTTCACAATTCCTGACATTTAATCCTAATAAAAATTCCCTGTTTTAGGTCAGTTAGGATCACCACTTTATTTTAAGAATGTGAAATGGCAGAATAATAGTAGAGAGAATGACTTATTTCATATTTGATTTCTTTCATCACATTCCCAGTGGGTCAGAAGTTTACATACACTCAATTAGTATTTGGTAGCATTGCCTTTAAATGACTTAACTTGGGTCAAATGTTTCTAGTAGCCTTCCACAAGCATCTCACAATAAGTTGGGTGAATTTTGGCCCATTACTCCTGACAGAGCTGGTGTAACTGAATCAGGTTTGTTGGCCTCCTTTGCTCGCACACGCTTTTTCAGTTCTGCCCACAAATTTTCTATAGGATTGGGGTCTTTGTGATGGCCACTCCAATACCTTGACTTTGTTGTCCTTAAGCCATTTTGCCACAACTTTGGAAGTATGCCTTGGGGTCATTGTCCATTTGGAAGACCCATTTGCGACCAAGCTTTAAGTTCCTGACTGATGTCTTGAGATGTTGCTTAACTATATCCACATAATATTTCTTCCTCTTCATGATGCCATTTATTTTGTGAAGTGCACCAGTCCCTCCTGCAGCAGCAAAGTACCCCCACAACATGATGCTGCCACCCCAATGCTTCACGGTTGGGATGGTGTTCTTCGGCTTGCAAGCGTCCCCCTTTTTACTCCAAACATAATGATGGTCATTATGGCCAAACAGTTCTATTTTTGTTTCATCAGACCAGAGGACATTTCTCCAAACAGTACGATCTTTGTCCCCATGTGCAGTTGCAAACCGTAGTCTGGCTTTTTTATGGCGGTTTTGGAACAGTGGCTTCTTCCTTGCTGAGCGGTCTTTCAGGTTATGTCGATATAGGACTCGTTTAACTGTGGATATAGATACTTTTGTACCGGTTTCCCCCAGCATCTTCACAAGGTCCTTTGCTGTTGTTCTGGGATTGATTTGCACTTTTCGCACCAAAGTACGTTCATCTCTAGGAGACAGAATGCGTCTCCTTCCTGAGCGGTATGACGGCTGTGTGGTCTCATGGTGTTTATACTTGTGTACTATTGTTTGTACAGATGAACGTGGTACCTTCAGGCACTTGGAAATTGCTCCCAAGGATGAACCAGACATGATGAGGTCTATAATTGTTTTTCCTGAGGTCTTGGCTGATTTCTTTTGATTTTCCCATGATGTCAAGCAAAGAGACACTGAGTTTGAAGGTAGGCCTTGAAATATATCCACATGTACACCTCCAATTGACTCAAATGATGTCAATTAGCCTATCAGAATCTTCTAAAGCCATGACATCATTTTCTGGAATTTATCAAGTTGGTTAAAGGCACAGTCAACTTAGTGTATGTAAACTTCTGACCCACTTGAATTGTGATACAATGAATTATAAGTGAAATAATATGTCTGTAAACAATTGTTGGAAAAATGACTTGTGTCATGCATAAAGTAGATGTCCTAACCGACTTGCCAAAACTATAGTTTGTTAACAAGAAATTTGTGGAGTGGTTGAAAAACAAGTTTTAATGACTCCAACCTAAGTGTATGTAAACTTCCGACTTCAACTGTATATGTGACCAATACAATTTTATTTGAGAGGAAAAAAATTGAGAACAGGAAAAACGGGAAACACGCTGGTACAACCAGACAAGACAAGACTAGATGAATTGGCAACAGACAATAAGAATACGCAGGTATAAATACACAGGAGAGAATGGGGAACAATAGGAGACAACAGGTTGGGGGTGGAGACAAGCACAAGACAGCTGAAACAAATCAGTGTGACACTTTATGGGAAGAAACCTTGGCGGTAAACAGGGAAGAAAGGGCGAGGGCAAGGCTGTTTTTTCAATGAACATTCATAGCCTCAATTGAAATAATTATGTATGATGGATGTGAGACCATATATTGATGTTTCTAATTAGAGATGACAGTTAAAGGGACTTGCCCAGGTACCAGGAACATTCTCACAGAGAAATATGACTTTGATCTTATGATAGCCTAGTTTAAGACACCACAAGTGACTCAGGAAGATAACCAAGAATGTGTTGAATTTCTAGGCACTGTTTTTCTTCTCTCTCAAAAGTCCTATTAAAATAGTGATTGAAATGGATTGTAAAAATATTAATTTACCTACCATGTTAAATCAAATCAAAATCAAATTGTATTAGTCACATGCACCGAATACAACAGTAAAATGCTTACTTACAAACCCCTAATCAACTATGCAATTTAAAAAATAAGAATAAGAATCAGAAATAAAAGTAACTCAGAAGCTTCTAATACATGACATAATTTTCTGGAATTTTCCAAGCTGTTTAAAGGCACAGTCAACTTAGTGTATGTAAACTTCTGACTTACTGGAATTGTGATACAGTGAATTATAAGTGAAATCTGTCTGTAAACAATTGTTGGAAAAATTACTTGTGTCATGCACAAAGTAGTTGTCCTAACCGACATGCCAAAACTATAGTTTGTTAACAAGAAATTTGTGGAGTGGTTGAAAAATATGTTTTAATGACTCCAACCTAAGTGTATGTAAACTTTCAACTTCAACTGTATATACATAGTTTGTGGGTCCCGTATCGTTGGTAAAAATGCATAGTCACTGTCCCACAACAGTTTAGGTCTATGTCACTTGGAAATTATTAACCCATATACCCTGTGGTTGCCTTGACTAGATTCTATATGGCTCCAGTCTGGTATTTGTTGGCTCAACTTATCTTATTCACATAGATACCACTTAATTCTGTTTCTTTATGTCTAATGCTTAACCCTGTGTTGGACCACTCCTGCACTTCCATAGTCTTTCCACCTTCATTCTGTTTACATTTGTCTTATGTTTAACCTCATACTGCTTATTCTTCCTTCCTCAAAAGGAAATAGTAAGGGCAATGGAACATTACTAGGCGACCAGAGACTCTCCAACATAGGTACTGGAAAATGACCAAAGTGCTGGATTTTACACCCACACTAAGCATAGATAACAGAGAGTAGCAGTGTTGTAAAAGAGAGAGGGGGGGGCAATGCAAACAGTCTGGGTAGCCATTTGATTAGATGTTCAGGAGTCTTATGGCTTGGGGGTAGAAGCTGTTTAGAATCCTCTTGGACCTAGACTTGGCGCTCTGGTACCTCTTGCCATGCGGTAGCAGAGAGAACAGTCTATGACTAGGGTGGCTGGAGTCTTTGACAATTTTTAGGACCTTCCTCTGCCACCACCTGGTATAGAGGTTCTGGATGGGCTGTACACACTACCCTCTGAAGTGCCTTGCGGTCGGATGCCGATCAGTTGCCATACCAGGCAGTGACGCAGCCAGCCAGGATGCTCTCGATGGTGCAGCTATACGACCTTTTGAGAATCTGAAGACCCATGCCAAATCTTTTCAGTCTCCAGAGGGGGAATAGGTTTTGTCATGCCCTCTTCAAGACTGTCTTGGAGTGCTTGGACCGTGTTAGTTTGTTGGTGTTGTGCACACCAAGGAACTTGAAACTCTCAACCTGCTAGTCCACAATCATCTCCTTTGTTTTGATCACGTTGAGGGAGAGGTTGTTGTCCTGGCACCACACAGCCAGGTTTCTGATCTCCTCTCTATAGGATGTCTCGTCGTTGTTGGTGATCAGGCCTACCACTGTTGTGTCATCGGCAAACTTAATGATGGTGTTCGAGTCGTGCCTGGTCGTGCAGTCATGAGTGAACAGGGAGTACAGGAGTGGACTGAGCACGCACCCCTGAGGGGCCCCTGTGTTGAGGATCAGCGTGGTGGTGGTGTTTTTACCTATGAGAGAGAATGATGTGCACCAAAAATCTATGTCTCCCAGTGTGTAGCATACAGGCAGGCCTCTGGATTCACTACTGAGCACCAAGCAGCATGTAGTGTACAGCCCTCTGGCAATACCTTTTTCACTGAGCACCAGGGTCATCTGGCTAACTGGCGTCACTCTTCTCATCTCATCACACTGCTGAAGGATTAACAGTATTGTGCCAAGCCTTTCTTCATAAGTGCCTCCTATTCGTCTGCTTCATCCTTGTCACAGTGCTTTAACAGTCCCTTCCAGATGGATGAATATTGTTGGTTGGTCTCCCCTCTCCTCTCCCCTTTGGTCCTGTACTGTTGCTTCTGTGCTACAGTACACAGGCTTTCCCTCAAACCAGGTGCTGGTTCTACTTAAAGTAGTAATGCGTAATAAAACTGACCCATCCCTAGGATGAGATGATATGCATTGAAATGGCAATTTTCACGAAGCTATTAGCGAGGTTGTTGAGGTGAAGAATGTCTTGTTAATGTGACTCTGTCTGTAGCCTGCTCCCAGACACATAACTCAAGGATTACTGCATAGTCAGTCACACTTTAACTGAATCTCCTACATTCTCTAACAAACCAGCTGTGAGGAAATCCGCTATAAGGATTCCATTCTGTTACAGAGAACAAAGATACAAACTTAATGTATTTTCTGTAGGATTTAGGTCAGGGCTTTGTGATGGCCACTCCAATACCTTGACTTTGTTGTCCTTAAGCCATTTTGCCACAACTTTGGAAGTATGCTTGTGGTCATTGTCCATTTTGGAAGACCCCTTTGCGACCAAGCTTTAACTTCCTGACTGATGTCTTGAGATGTTGCTTCATTATATCCACGTCATTTTCCTCCTCATGATGCCATCTATGTTGTGAAGTGCACCAGTCCCTCCTTCAGCAAAGACCAGAGGACATTTCTCCAAAAAGTACAATCTTTGTCCTTGTGTGCAGTTGCAAACCATAGTCTGGCTTTTTTATGTATTTTCCACACCAAAGTACACTCATCTCTAGGACACAGAATGCGTCTCCTTCCTGAGCGCTATAACAGCTGCGTGGTCCCATGGTGTTTATACTTGCATACTATTGTTTGTACAGATGAATGTGGTACCTTCAGGTGTTTGGAAATTGCCCCCAAGGATGAACCAGACTTGTGGTGATCTACAGTTTTTTAGTGTTTAGTGTGAATAGGAAGATGAGGAGGAGAGGTTGGAGGATGCTCAATTGAGACTGAAAAACACTGTCATCATTATCTGAAAAAACCTAGTGGGTGGTATTCCTTTCCAAACTATTTTACTACTGAAGAACTAAGACTTAGAAATCAGTGTTGGGGTCAATTAGAATTGAAAGCAGTCAATTCAGGAAGTTATTTGAATTTAAAATCCCAAAATGCAAAATGTTTTGAAATAAATCCGCTGAACAAAAATATAAACGTCATGTAAGAAGTTGGTCATACGCACAAGAAACTTTGTTTTCATCCCTGTTAGTGAGCATTTCTCATTTGCCAAGATAATCCATCCACCTGATATCAAGAAGCTGATTGAACAGCATGATCATTACACAGGTGCACCTTGTGCTGGGGACAATAAAATGACACTCTAAAATGTGCAGT
>NC_088223.1:30605547-30738047 GCF_036934945.1 Oncorhynchus masou masou | reverse complement strand
AACAGGCAGTTAACCCACTGTTCCTAGGCCGTCATTGAAAATAAGAATTTGTTCTTAACTCACTTGCCTGGTTAAATAAAGGAAAAAATAAATAAATAATGGAGATGTAGATTACATCTTACATTCTAGTGTTCCAACTGAACACGGCTGAATGGGATGTCTGTTCACGCGACTCTGTGCAGTCAATGGCAATGTCCGCTTTAGGTAGGATGCGGAGAGCTCCATGTGGATTTTACAGCTCTAACAATAGTTCCACCTCTGACACCGCCAAAACAACGGACATCTATGCGGATCTGATTGAATAGTGCACTAAGGTGACATTCATTAACATACATTGATAAGAACTTAATCAATAGACAATGGTGAAATATTTACCCCTTACTATAAGCAATTAGCTTTATACCTGGGTTTGTTAATATCTTTATAGACTCATAAGTAGCTCTGTTTTATAAATCCATTAAAAGATGCGCTATAAAAGGTTTTGTTTAATTTCAGCCAGGAGTTTTGAAGTAGTGCTCACGAGCCAAAATGGAACCCTGAAAATTGTGCACAATTGTGTACAACGTCATCCATTTCATATGATGTTACACACTGCAAATTCTAATTATTTTGTAATCCTGCAATTCGTATATGTTACAAATTTGTAAGTGTTTAAGATCCCGTTCAATCTCTTTAATTCATCATTCCATCATGATAGCTGCATTAAATCATGTGAAGTAATTAATTAACATTGTAAAGAGTACTTAAGGAATAATTGATATGCACAGACAGTAACTGAGTCCTAAAGAGCACCCTATTCCTTATATAGTGCGCTACTTGTAACCAGAGCCTTATGGTCAACAATAGTCTACTACTATATAGGAAATAGGGTACCATTTGTGTTCACCAGATATAGTATGACCTAATTATAATATGATGGCATGATGCAATCTCCTTCGCCTCGCAAGCTTTATGGCCTATATTTTAGTTGTCACTGTATTAGACAAAGCATAGGTGATTTGATGATGTTGAAGTTGAAATGGTGCTGGAATACAGCTCCTGTTTTCTTTACGATTTGCGGTAAGTCTCTGTGGTTCTCTAAATCAATAGTTGTTAAGTGGGCCGAAAATGTTGGAAACATTAACTTGCTTGACCATGTTGTAGGTCGTGTAACTGTTTGTTACATGCAATATGCTTTGTGGACTTCACCAGACAGAGGTTGCTCTTCGATTTTGTGATGAATTTATTCTGCCACTGTGTCTTCTTGTCAGATTTATAGTGTGACCTAATTGTAACATGATGGCGTGATGCAATCTCCTTCGCCCTGCAAGCTTTATGTTCTATAAAACATTAAGCCTGAGACTTGTCATCCTTTACATCAGTAAAACATCTGTTCTGTTCTCTCTGTTACGCCTCATTCAGGCTCTCTGATATATTACAAACCCAGAATGCATCCAAAATGGTACCCTATTCCTTACATAGTGCACTACTTTTGACTAGGAATGTAGTACTCTACATAGGGATTATGGTGCAATTTCAGATGCAGCCGCAATGATTTAACCCAGCTAGCTGCCAGAGAGATTCATAAGACACCAAGGCCCTTTAGAAGAGAAAAACACTGGGCCTTAAGAGATTTCCATGAATTAAATGC
The DNA here is from genome assembly GCF_036934945.1 of Oncorhynchus masou masou. Taxonomy (NCBI): domain Eukaryota; kingdom Metazoa; phylum Chordata; class Actinopteri; order Salmoniformes; family Salmonidae; genus Oncorhynchus; species Oncorhynchus masou. Next base: position 30,736,417 of record NC_088223.1, on the reverse strand, counting down.
TCAGTCTAAATAGGTGCGGTTCCATTTTCCTCACATACATTTCCACTTTTTTCTCTGTCAAGGTTTGATTATTTTGAATCTCTTTTGTTATCCATACTTTTTCTAATTTTATTGTGTTTTTCTCGCAGGACAGGAGGGAGTTATAGGCCAGGCTAAATAGAACTTAAGTCTTAATAGTGCCTTGCAAAACTATTCAGACCCCTTAGATTTCTTCACATTTTATTGTGTTAAAAAGTGGAATTAAAGTTTATTTAATTGTAAAAAGAAGTCTACAATATACACAAAATACTATGTTATGTCAAAGTGGAAGAAAAATGTGATAAAAAAAATATGAATAAAAAATGTAATAACTAAAATGTAGTCATTGCATAAGTATTCAGCCCCTTTGCTTTGGAAAGACTAAATTAATTCAGGAGTAAAATGTGGCTTACCATATCACATAAAAAGTTACATGGACTCACTCAATGTGAAATAATAGGGGTTGACATGATTTTTTAAATGACACACCCATCCTCTGTCGCCCATACATCTGTAAGGTGCCTCAGTCAAGTATTGAATTTCAAGCACAGATTCAACTACAAAGACCAGGGAGCTTTTCAAAAGCCTCATAAGAAAGGATAGTGATTGGTAGATGGGTAACAATATCAAATCAGACATTGAATATCTCCTTTAGCATGGTCGAGTTAATATGCTGTGTATTATGTATTAAATTACCCAGACACATCAAAGATACAGTCGTCCTTCTGAACTGAGCTGCAGGACAAGGATGCCACTGCTCAGGGATGTTACGATGAGGCCTTGGTGATTTTAAAACAGCCCCAGAATTCAATGACGGTGATGGGAGAAAACTGATGATGGATCAACAACATTGTAGTAAATCCACAATAATGACCTGAATGACAGAGTGAAAAGAAGAACGCAAATATACAAAATAAAATAAAACATTCATTGTGTATGCAACATTGCACTAAACTAATACTGCAAAACAACATGGCAAAGGAATCCATGTTTTGGCCTAAGTGCAAAGCCCTATGTTTGGGTTAAATACAACACATCACTGAGTAACTGCCTCCTTATTTTTAAGCATGGTGGAGGCTGCATCATGTTATGGGTGTGCTTGACATCGGCAAATATTGGGATGTTTTTCAGGATAAAAAGTAATGGGATAGGGCTAAGCACAGGCTGAATCCTAGAAGAAAACCTGCACCAGAGACTGGGAGATGATTTCACCTTTAAGCAGGAAAATAACCTACAACACAAGGCAAATCTACACTGGAGTTGCTTACCAAGAAGACCATGAATGTTCCTTAGTGGCCAAATTACAGTTTTGACATAAGTCTGCTTGAAATACTATGGCAAGACTTAATGATTGATGTCTAGCCATGATCCCCAACAGAGCTTGAAAGATTATGAAAAGAATAATAGTCAAATATTACACAATCCAGGTGTGCAATGCTCTTAGAGACTTACCCAAGAAGACTGACTCAGAGCTGTAATTGCTGCCATATGTTTGGACTCGGGGAGGTGAATACTTATGCAACTGCTATATTTGATTTATTACATTTATTACTACTCTTCCGGGGGTCCAAACACATTAAGGCACTTACATCATGCATAAAGCAAAATATAAAACAGTATGGCTTTACACTATCATTCTTTATATATTTTATCTTTGTTTCATGGTATAGTTTCTTCTTTGTTTTATTCAGTTTGGGTCACATGATTTCTCAATTTGCAGTACGTTTGCCAATGGGTTGTGCAGCCAGACTTATTTGCCATTCCTTTTGCCTCATCATTCTCAACCATATAATTTTTCAATTCCTAATCAATCCAAGGGGATTTAACAGTTTTGAAGTAATTTTCTTAATGGGGGGGCATGCTTATTGGTAACTGGAAAAATCTATTTTATAAATGTGGCAAGTGCAGCGTCTGGTTGCTCCTCATTACACAGCACAGACCAGCAAATATTCGTCACATCATCAACATCGGAATCACTACAAAACGTATTGTACGACCTCTTACAGTGCCCCAGGAAAGTATCCAGACCCTTTGACTTCTGCCATTTTTTACATAAGTATTCAGACCCTTTGACTTCTGCCATTTTTTACATAAGTATTCAGACCCTTTGACTTCTGCCATTTTTTACATAAGTATTCAGACCCTTTGACTTCTGCCATATTTTACATAAGTATTCAGACCCTTTGCTATGAGACTCAAAATTGATCTCAGGTGCGTCCTGTTTCCATTGATAATCCTTGAGATGTTTCTACAACTTGATTGGAGTCCACCTGTGGTAAATTCAATAGTTAGCGGGGTGCGCGTTAATAGCATTTCAATCGGTGACGTCACTCGCTCTGAGACCTCGAAGTAGTTGTTTCCCTTACTCTGCAAGGGCCGTGGCTTTTGTGGAGCGATAGGTAACGATGCTTCAAGGGTGTCAGTTGTTGATGTGTGCAGAAGGTCCCTGGTTCGAGCCCAGGTAGGGGCGAGGAGAGGGATGGAAGCAACACTGTTACATTAGCACTTGGTGGTCTAAAGCAGCTTCCCACAAGAATGGGCTTTAGGTGAGGCAAATGAACCTGTAGCCATATTACTTCAACAGTATTTAACAGGAGATCCTCTCTAAGCTTTACAGGAATGTGGTTCTGAAAATAGACCGCAACACAGCCCCCCCCATTGGCATTTCTGTATTTTCTGAAGATGTTATAACCATGTATTGCTACCACTGTATCATCAAAGGTATTATTAAGTGAGTTTCAGAGAGAGTCAGAATATAAATGTCATCTGTTATTAGCAAGTTGGATTTTCCAACGGCCCTGGGAAAATTCACATTTGCACAACTCAGTGACACAAGGGATTAATTGAGCTGGTCTTGGGTCACTGATAAGTCTATTCAAGCTGTATACTTGAGGGGTGTGTTTATAGAAGTGACTGACAGGACAATGCTTGGTTAAGAACAGGGATTTGGTTTCGTAACAGCTTGTTACACACTCTCAGCTCTGGCCACACTATCTTTACAATAATATAATTTGGCGGGTGCTTATATTTGTCCTATTTTACACGTCGACCCAAAAGTGTGTATTAGATAAAACACATTTTGCATGTCCCAAAGAGACCCATTTTAACAGCAGCCCTGAAGCATGTAGGGTGAATAGCCTTGCTCAAGGGCACATTGACAGATGTTTCACCTTGTCAGCTACCTGCCACACCCAAGAGTTAGGTGTTGATGGCCCACATAAAAAAATATATCCTATGATTTGCACAGCTCTTTTGGGTGAAACCTGCCACTGTTTGGACAAACAGAAAAAGAAGAAAAAAAGTTCAACCTGAATACAGTAGTTGAGGTGAGCGAGGGGTGTGTTGCAACAGAGATGACTTGTCACTATCCAAGTGACATGAAAACGTTTGCGTAATCCAGCAACGACCACTCTATTGTTCCAAGAGGTATCTGTGTTTTACCCCACAATGTACCAGACATGTTCTCTAAAGTCTAAAGACAGCAGTGTCTTCACAGAAACACTTGGGACCCATCCAATGCCAGATAGTGTTATCATCATACACCACACCACCCAGGCCTTGGTTTGGACTGAAGCTCTTACTCCCACTACTCTGTTCTTCCGTCCTACAGGTGTGGGGCCGTGAACTCCGCTGTCTTCAGTGATAGAGTTATTATGTAGATGGAAACTTCACATACATTAGAGGTGACTTGGCTGGTAAATTAGGTTTAAACATCCCCAGAATATCTATACTGGAGCTCTGGAGAGGAAAGGACAGTAATGATTCAGATATACAACAACACGACATACTGTGTACAATAACCTATGGATAACATATAAGAAAAACAACAACAATCTTAAGTTCAAGGTTTTTAAATCTCAATATTGCCTTGGCTTTCTGTTGTATTAGAAAAGCTGTTTGGGTTTTATTAACAAAGAGAATCAGAGCAAAGAGCATAAAGCCTTCAACTGAAGACAACAGATCTCCCCACTGGGCACAAACTGGTTGAATCTATGTTGTTTCAATGTCATTTTTCAATGTATTGTGATGTGGAATCTATGTTGAAAATACATTGGATTTGAAAAAAGTTATCAACTACTGTTCTGAGGGTGACATTTCGACCACAGGATTATGTCATCATTGCAAACAATTTTCAACATAGTCTAAACTTATATAAAATATGTTGAATTTCTACCTTTGAAATAATGTTATATCAGAGCGTCAGAGAGTTGATCTACAGCTATCCATTTGGTCTCACATCCACAGGTTTAACCAAGCACGGATTAGCTTTTATATTTGTCACTACCAATGACTACTACCAATGTGCTATCATGAGAATAATTATTAAGAGATCTTTTAACAAGTAAATAGATTCACTGTTGCTATCAAAGTCATTCCAAAGGGTAGGTTTAACACAGCAAATGAATTCTAACCATACTTAATACATCATTATCATCAATTATACTAGTTAGGCCTTTTAATTCAACCCAGGGTTCAGCAAAAAAATAGATTATACTTGATAGTTAGACAGATAAATAGATAATATGTTGAATTCACGTCTCAATCTAAACCAAAAATCTAAGTTAAAGAATAGGACTGAATCAAATCACTTTAAATGCACTTTAAATAAAGTTTGATCTGATTTAGTCCTATTCTTTAACTTTGATTGTTGGTTGAGAACATATGAACATATGAATCCAACATATAAATTATTAATATGTAGACAAACTGGAATTAAAGCCAGACTAAATCAGTGGCACAAAAGATACATCTCCTTCAAATGTTGATATTTTGTTGAATTGACAACTAAACACAATTCAATTTTGCAATGAGGTAAATAGCATATTAACTTGTCAACAAGTTAACAAATGATATGCTGGATTCACATCTTCAACTTAACCAAAAATAAAAGTTAAAGAATAGGATTAAGCCAGTGGGTCAGATGAAACTATCCAAGCATTAGATGTCCGTTAAATGTTTGTATTTGGCTGCGTTGTCAACCAAATACAATTCAGTAATGCTTTGTAATACAGTAAATCTTACAAACTAATATTACAGTATTTATTCAACCAATGAGTAGCACATCCATCGCCACCACATTTTAAGGTGAGCTTAATGTCATTATAAATGTATTCCTATGTAATCATAGGAAGTGTGCATGTTCAAGATGCAGATTGGCATTTATTGTCATGAGTCTTTTCCTGGAGGTAGCTCTACAGAAGGGTCACAAGCTGGCAAAGCCACAAAGTCATAAAATATCATTTTAAACCAAATCCTAACTGCACTGCTAACCCTAATGCATAACCATAACCTTAAATTAAGACCAAAAAGTACATTTTTATATTCATGAATTTTTATGATATAGCCAATTTTGACATTGCAGCAGGGCAATCTAGTGGAAACCGCTCAGTTCTGCCTCCACAGCAAGACTTATGACAATAAACATCAACCTGTGTTCAAGATTGCATGCAAAGGTCTGTGGAGATCTTCAAAATTGCAATAATTATCTGCGCAGAATCTTGAACAGCATTGATCACTTGCACAATATAGGCTACTTTTAATGTAATCTCAAATGCAATCCAGGTTATTTCTTTAATGAGTCCAATGCGAATGATATACTGCTTCTCCGAGACTAGGCCCAAATCCCTGTCAATCGCGTGAAGACGGAAATACAGGGGACGGAGATTGGGGTGCTTTGCGAGAATTTGTCGTCGATGTGGGTAACCCGCGTCTACTATCTGTTCTATTGGCCAAGGTGCAATCACTGGAGAATAAACTGGATGAGTTCCGTTCGAGACTATCCTACCAATGGGACATTAAAAACGGTAATATCTTATGTTTCACTGAGTCGTGGCTGAACGATGACACGGATAATATACAGTTGGCTGGGTTTTCCGAGGATCGGCAGGACAGAACAGCTACGTCCGGTAAGACAAGAGGTGGGGGTGTGTGTCTTTTTGTCAATAACAGCTGGTGCTTAATGTCTAATATTAAGGAAGTCTCAAGGTATTGCTCGCCTGGAGGTAGAGTACCTCATGATAAGCTGTAGACCACACTATCTACCAAGAGAGAGTGTTCATCTATATTTTTTAGTTGCCATCCATTTACCACCACAAACCGATGCTGGCACTAAGTTCAGCAAGCTGTATAAGGCCATAAGCAAACAAGAAAATGCTCATCCAGAAGCAGCGCCCCTAGTGGTCGGGGATTTTAATATAGCAAACTTAAATCTGTTTCTACCAGAATGTCACGTGCAACCAGAGAAAAAAACTCTAAACCACCTTTACTCAACACACAGAGTCCCATACAAAGCTCTCCCTCGCCCTCCATTTGGCAAATCTGACCATAATTCTAACCTCATAAATCCTGCTTTCGAGCAAAAACTAAAGCAGGAAGTACCAGTGTCTTGCTCAATACGGAAGTGGTCAGATGACGCGGATGCTACGCTACAGGACTGTTTTGCTTGCACAGCTTGGAATATGTTCTGGGATTCATCCAGTGGCCTTGAGGAGTTTACTACCTCAGTCACCTGCTTCATCAATAAGTGCATCGACAACGTCGCCCCCACAGTGACCGTATGTACATATCCCAACCAGAAGCCATGGATTACAGGCAACATCTGCACTGAGCTAAAGGCTAGAGCTGCCGCTTTCAAGGAGCGGGACTCCAACCCGGAAGCTCACCAGTTGCTCCAATCAGCCTATAATGGGAGATCCGTCTGCTCTTTTATAGGGTAATAGCTCAGACTGCATGCTACTGAGCAGAAGTAAGAAAATTTTAAACGGTGAGTTGCAGCTCCAGCCTCAGAGATACAGAGCTTAAAGGGGTCTATATGTACAGAAGGGCATGTGTCTCAACATCTACAACATCATTATGTTTCTCTATTCCTATTTTGATTCCTATTTTGTGATGGCAAGAATTGTGTCTGAAATGCAGGAACACACTTCAGGTGTATTCAAACATCTACTCTGTGTCAATTAGTAAACAACGCACTGAGACGCAGCTTATAGTAATTTAAATGCATCCTTATGGCTATATTAGATGTCTCCAGTGCTATTGCCAATAAATAGTGTTACTGTGTACATGTTTAAAGGACATGAACAGTGCATACAGAAAGGCAACTGCCGACATGCCGTGAGCCTTTCACGCACCATCACTGTATTCTGAGAAGGAAACAAATGAAGGCTGATTCAAGCCAAACCAGTTTCAGAGAAATATAGCATGCTTCACATACTTTGATGACAGTATAATGCATGGCTTTAGTTTCCAGCCACACCCATTGCTGAAAGGTGTAAACAAATTAAGCACACAGCCATTCAATCTCCATAGACAAACATTGGAGTAGAATGGCCTTACTGAAGAGCTCAGTAACTTTCAGCGAGGCATTGTCATAGTATGCCACCTTTCCAACAAGTCAGTTCGTAAAATGTCTGCCCTGCTAGAGCTGCCACGGTCAACTGTAAGGGCTATTATGTTGAAGATGAAACGTCTAGGAGAAACAATGGCTCAGCTACAAAGTCGTAGGCCACACAAGCTCACAGAATGGGACCGACGAGTGCTGAAGCACGTAGCGCATAAAAATGGTCTGTCCTCTATTGCAACACTCACAACTGAGTTCCAAACCGCCTCTGGAAGTAACGTCAGCACAAGAACTGCTTATCGGGAGCTTCATGAAGTCGGTTACGCGTTCTTCTTCTGACTGATGAATCTGGGTTTGGTGGATTGCAGGAGAACGCTACCTGCCTCAATGCACAATGCCAACTGTAAAGTTTGGTGGAGGAGGAATAATTGTCTGGGGTGGCTTTTCATGGTTTGGGCCGAGGCCCCTTAGTTCCAGTCAAGAGAAATTTTAACGCTACAGCATACAGTGACAATCTAGATGATTTTGTGATTCCAACTTTGTAGCAACAGTTTGTGGAAGGCCCTTTCCTGTTTCATCATAACAATGCCCCCATGCAGGTCCATACAGAAATGGTTTGTCGAGATCGGTGTGGAAGAATTTGACTGGCCTGCACAAAGCCCTGACCAGAACCCCATCGAACACCTTTGGGATGAATTGGAACGCTGACTATAAGCCAGGCCTAATCACCTAACATCAGTTTCTGACCTCACTAATGCTCTTGTGGATGAATGGAACCAAGTCCCCGCAGCAGCAATGTTCCAACATCTAGTGGAAAGCCTCCCCAGAAGAGTGGAGGCTGTTATAGCAAAGGGAGGACCAACTCCATATTAATGCCCATGATTTTGGAAAAAGATGTTTGATGAGCAGGTGTCCACATACTTTTGGTCATGTAGTATATGAGTTTAGTGCAATTATAATGTCCTATCCTAATCCAAGATGTTCGGCTGTATTAGTCTTGTTTACATTATGTTGAAATGTCTCTGTCTGAGAGTGGTACCCCCAGGGGTCCTAACCCCTGGTTAGGAACCACTGCCTTAGTCTGCCCCATCTGTCAGTTTATCAAAACGGCAGGGTCAGGCTGTTGAAATGGCAGTGTGTGCCTTTACCCCTTCCTCTTCCGTGTGAATTTGAGCAGTTATCCTCTGACACTGTATTCTTATACCCAGATATGAATCACAACCTGATTGCCACCAGAAATCTTCTGGTGAGTAATCTCCCCCACTCCCTCCTCACCACACACACAGAGACACAGACACCTTTCAAACTTGATTGCTGTAGTGAAGACAGAGCATCAGCCACACTGTCAGTGAGGCAGAATGGCTTCCCAGAGGCTTTAGCCAGTTCCTGTGTTAAATGCAGCTCATATATCAGCTGGACATTACAGAGTAGCGCCACAGCTGCTGGGACTAAGAGATTTATAGGCACATTCTGTGGCTAAGCTGATGTGATCCCCACTCTTAACACTGATGGATGTTTCTTTCTCAGGACTGATTGCAGCCTGCTGGTGCCTTTGTGTTGGGGAGCATGTCTAGCCATTTTGCAATGAAATGAGGCAGCACCATTTCTTTCCAAAACCCCTTTCTTAAATGGCAGCTAAATTTGACTAAATTTGACAGCATGGTCATCTAGTGAAAACCTTTTAGTTGAATTCCTTCATCTCTAAAAATAGGCAGATTTAGTGAAATAGCACAGCTGAGGGGTCAATAAAATGCTGCTCCAATCATTTTAATCTGAATCTCTGGGGGAATACCTAGTCATTTTTGCGTCATCATTGCATGCGATCATTCTCAAAGCCGCTGTTTACTTCTAAGATCACTTTAACACCGCCCCAAAAACGTAATACTTCCAGATCATTGTAAAGCACAATTTCTCCCCTTTCCAACAGAATCAATGACATGACCTAAACGCTACCCGTTTCAGCATGATTCAAGCAGGCAATGAGCTCCGTCGGGTCATTTTAAAAATGGCGGGTGGGGAAGCGAAACTAATGCGTGATCGTGAGAAGGAGAGATGTGTGGGAAAATGGCTTTTTTTCACTCGATCTGTCCAACCTATCACCTTATCACCTCTAAAACGTAAATAAAACACTATCAAGAGTTTATATAATGTGTCATTACATACCTATTTGAAGGTTTGTGTCGAATTTGAATCTGGTTTTTAGGGCGGTGTTAAAGTGATCTTAGAAGTAAACAGCGGCTTTGAGAATGATCGCATGCAATGATGACGCAAAAATGACTAGGTATTCCCCCGTACCCCTGTCACTGTCCATTTCTTGTTTTTAAACGATGAGATAAGTGCTACACCTGGTGGAGAGAGATTGTAAGACAGAAATAGTTGCTTTATGTGTGCTGTACTTTAGGACATGACACGTCACGATGTAATGGAGGGTCAGTTTTTTCTACTTTTCTCCATTACTATAGAGCCATTACCATGACGATCAACGCTTGAATAGAAACCTAGTTCACACCCCCGATTTTGAAGTCAACACAGTCGCTACAGTCCCATTAGTTTTCTTTGTAGCCTCGTTAGAATGTTGGGGTTGTGCACATTTATACGGAATGGGGTGAGTTTACATTAGTTAGCTACTACTTTTTAGCTACTTTTCAACTACTTAGCATGTTAGCTAACCTTCCCGTAACCTTAACCCTTTTCACACACCCTTCCCCAACCCCTTACTTAACTCTTTCAGCTAACCCTTCCCTTAACACTAACTCTTTAACATAACCCTAACCCCTAGAGCTAGCTAACATTAGCATTAGTCATCTAGCCACCAGGCTAACGTTAGCCACAACAAATTGTAATTCGTAACATATATGTTTTGCAAATTTGTAACATTGTAATTCGTAAGATATTGTACGAATTGCAATTCGTAACATATCATATGAAATGGATGAATGGCATCCACAAATGAATACATACCATACGAAAAGTAACATATCATACTAAATGGAGTGTCTTGGATTTACGCACAGAATAATACAAAATGCTCTGACCATGTTGGGTTTAAAGAGGGTAATGTTAATTTACTGTGCACATGTGATTTGTAGTCTGTTATTATGACATGGATTTTGTATGTGAGCCTTTCAGAGGGTGAATGGGCAAGACAAATATTTAAGTGCCTTTGAATTGTGTGCCATGCGCACCGGTTTGAGTGTGTCATGCTGCTGGGTTTTTCAAGCTCAACAGTTTCCTGTGTGTATTAAGAATGGTCCACCACCCAAAGGACCTCCAGCCAACTTGACACAACTGTGGGAAGCATTGAAATCAACATTGGCCAGCTTCCCTGTGGACTGCTTTCGACACACTGTAGAGTCCATGCCCCAACGAATTTAAGGCTGTTCTGAGGGCAAAATAGGGTGCAACTCAATATTAGGAAGGTATTCAAATATTGAGTTGGCAGACAGAGTTCAACATAAAACACCTGCCAAGTAGGAAGGCATTTTCGTTCTCTTAAAATAATCTGGTTGATCAAGTCGTAGTGTCTACAGTTATGTAAAGCAGTAACTCCTCTTTTTCCTGGGATAAAGCCAAGATTACTGCTACGATATATCTTATAGCCAACAAAACAACAATAGATTTAAATCTGGCCTCAGGGGCTTTCCAATGAAATCAAATACTCATTCCTGGTGCTATTATGAGCTGACTGAAATTACACAGGTGGGAATAAAGTGAGAGAGAGGGATGGATATGGAGGGAGTTTGACGTGAGTTGGAGTATGTTTAGGCTTTTAATATCATAACTTCATTGAATTTACAGGATTATACAGTGGCAAGAAAAAGTATGTGAACCCTTTGGAATTACCTGGATTTCTGCATAAATTGGTCATAAAATGTGATCTGATCTCCATCTAGGTCACAACAATAGAAAACCACAGTCTGCTTAAACTAATAACACACAATAATACCTTTTCATGTCTTTATTGAACACACTATGTAAACATTCACAGTGTAGGGTGGGAAAAGTATGTGAACCCTTGTATTTAATAACTGTGACCCTCCTTTGGCAACCAAACGTTTTTTTTTGTATTTGCAGATCAGACCTGCACAACGGTCAAGAGGAATTTTGGACCATTCATCTTTACAAAACTGTTTCAGTTCAGCAATATTCTCAGGATGTCTGGTGTGAACCGCTCTCGAGGTCATGCCACAGCATTTTAAATTGGGTTGAGGTCAGGACTCTAACTGGGCCACTCCAGAAGGTGTATTTTCTTCTGTTGAAGCCATTCTGTTGTTGATTTACTTCTGTGTTGTGGGTCGTTGTCCTGTTGCATCACCCAACTTCTGTTGAGCTTCAATTGGCGGACAGATAGCCTTACATTGTCCTGCAAAATGTCTTGGGAATTAATTAATACTTTTGGGAATTCATTTTTCCGTCAAAGATAGCAAGCTGTCCAGGCCCTGAGGCAGCCCCAAACCATGATGATCCCTCCAACATACTTTACAGTTGGGATGAGGTTTCGATGTTGGTGTGCTGTGCTTTTTTTTCTCCACAACTAGTGTTGCGTGTTCCTTCCAAACAACTCAATTTTAGTTGAATCTGTCCACAGAATATTTAATCTGTCCACAGCCAGATGCGCTTTTGCGAACTTCAGATGTGCAGCAATGTTATTTTGGACAGCAGTGGCTTCTTCCGTGGTGTCCTCCCATGAACACCATTTTTGTTTAGTGTTTTACACATCGTAGACTCGTCAACAGAGATGTTAGCATGTTCCAGCAATTTCTGTAAATCTTTAGCTGAAACTAGGAATATTAATTGAGCATTCTGCACTGTGCTCTTGCAGTCATCTTTGCAGGATGGCCACTCCTAGCAACAGTGCTGAACTTTCTCCATTTATAGACAATTTATCTTACCGTGGAATGATGAACACCAAGGCTTTTAGAGTTACTTTTGTAACCCTTTCCAGCTTTATGCAAGTCAACAATTCTTAATCTTAGGTCTTCTGAGATCTCTTTTGTTCGAGGCATGGTTCACATCAGGGAATGCTTCTTGTGAAAAGCAATCTCAAATTTTGTGAGTGTTTTTTTATAGGGCAGGGCAGCACTAACCAACATCTACAATCTCATCTCAATGATTCTCCAGGTTAGCTGACTCTTGACTCCAATTAGGCTAATGACTTTTCCAAAAGGGTTCACATACTTTTTCCAACCTACACTGTAAATGTTTAAATGATGTGAAAAGAAGAAAAATACAATAATTTGTGTGTTATTAGTTTAAGCACACTATGTTAGTCTATTGTTGTGACTAAGATGAAGATCAGATCAAAATGTATGACTAATTTATGCAGAAATCCGGGTAATTCCAAAGGGTTCACATACTTTTTCTTGCCACTGTATACTACACATTAGGAATATGTTTTGGATAAAAAAGAAAATTAACTGTTTTTTAAGATTTGAAAATAATGGTTATGTTCTAGAACACTGGAGATCACTTTAGTTCCAGGTTCTGGTTCTGTTCCTCCAAAAATGTAGTTATTTTCTGATTTTGGGTTCTGTTCCCTGAATCGGTTCCAAGCCCTGATTCCATATATAGTGCACTACTTTTGATCAGGACCCATAGAGAAAATATAGACCTGTTTCTTTAAATTAAGACTGATAGCATTTCCTTTATGGTAGAAACACTTGTTATTTTAAATTCATGAGAAGGACAAACGGTATTCTACACATCTGAACTGTTTTGATACTTGACATAATCCGCAGATGGAGTTCTGTGCCTTGGTCCAGGAAATGAGACTAGGTGTTAATTCACACTGCGTGGAACTGCAGTTGGTTAAGGAAACAGATATTCAACAATCATTCCTCAAGTCACGTGTCATGTGTCCGATGCCCTCGATCTTGTACAACCAAATATCAGGGACACAAACAAATTCCACAGAAACACTGATGGTGATTTGAGTGCTATTTGACAGTCACATCTCTATTTGAGACAATATAGCCTCAGTCCTCATAGAGTCAAATAGAGATTTAACTGTTATTTAAAATACCCGGAACCTACAGAACCCACAACACTGTTGATCCTTGTTATTCTTACATCAGTCAATGAGCTGATCATGTAGACTTAGCAGGAAATTGCCAATATGTAGTTCTGATTACAAGAGGATCAATAAACAATTATACTAAAGCCTTACAGTATAGCTCAGAGTCTATTAAACATTGTCATTAAAGCTGGCTGGCTGTAGCCACTTCGTTTTAATATGAGCAATATGTGTGAAGGGGAAAGATCACTGACTAACCTACAGAAAGAAAAATAGTGCAAAACGTCATACTGTGGGTTGGATGCCTGGAAAATAAGGTTACTTAGGAGGTTATAAAACATATAATCATATCCTGAAATTGTTTTTCAAGGCATGTAGAAGGTGCAATATACAGTATTGACGACTCACAACCATGGCTAAGGTTCAGTAACACTGAGGAACTGCAAATAACAACCAAAGGTAATGGTTTCCTGTGGGAGCCTCACAGGGGACTAACCAACAGATCTGAACCAGCTGGCCAGTCAGCAGCAAATCCATTTACCTCACCTGTCTATCAGACTGTCTCACAACAGAATGAGAGAATGCTATTCATTGACGACAGCTCAGCGTTCAACACCATAGTGCCCTGGGACTAAACACCTCCCTCTGCAACTGGATCATGGACTTCCTGACGGGCCGCCCCCAGGTGGTAAGGGTAGGAAACAAAACATGCGCCATGCTGATCCTCAACACGGGGGTCCCTCAGGGGTGCGTGCTCAGTCCCAGGCACGACTCCAACACCATCATTAAGTTGGCTGATGACAACAATGGTAGGCCTGATCACCGACAATGATGAGACAGCCTATAGGGAGGAGGTCAGAGACCTGACCATGTGGTACAAGGACAACAACCTCTCCCTCAACGTGATCAAGACAAAAGGAGATGATTGTGGACTACAGGAAAAGGAGGACCGAGCACGCCCCTATTCTCATTGACGGGGCTGCAGTGGAGCAGGTTGAGAGCTTCAAGTTCCTTGTCGTCCACATCACCAACAAACTAACATGGTGTAAGCACACCAAGACAGTCGTGAAGAGGGCATGACAAAACCTATCCCCTTTCAGGAGACTGAAAAGATGTGGCATGGATCCTCAGATCCTCAAAAGGTTTTACAGCTGCACCTTCGAGAGCATCCTGATAGGTTGCATCACTGCCTGGTATGGCAACTGCTCGGCCTCCAACCGCAAGGCACTACAGAGGGTAGTGCGTACAGCCTAGTACATCACTGGGGCCAAGATTCCTGCCATCCAGGACATCTATACCAGGCGGCGTCAGAGGAAGGCCCTACAAATTGTCAAAGACCCCAGCCACCCTAGTCATAGACTATTCTCTCTGGTACCGCACGGCAAGAGGCTTCGAAAAGGCTAATCAAATGGCTACCCAGACTATTTGCATTGCCCCCCCCCCCCCACGCTGCTGCTACTCTCTGTTATTATCAATGCATAGCCACTTTAATAATTCTACCTACATGTACATAATTACCTCAACACCGCTGCCCCCGCACATTGACTCTGTACCGGTACCCCTGTATATAGCCCCGCTATTGTTATTTACTGCTGCTCTTTAATTATTTGTTATTCTTATCTCACTTTTTTAAAGTAATTTTCTTATTGTTGGTTAAGGGCTTGTAAGTAAGCATTTCACTGTAAGGTCTACCCCTGTTGTATTCGGCACATGTGACAAGTAACATTTTATTTATAGGACCACAGCCCCCTCAGGGTTTTATGGGATACAGCTTTTGTCAGATATGACTTTTTGTAGCAGCTTAGGAGAATTAACGTTGCAGGTTAGGAAAAAGGTTAGGGTTAGCTAAAATGCAAAAAAAACACTACACGTGTGACATTGTACACCTTCTAGCCACGACCCCCTCACAGCTACAGCAAAATACATTAGAGAGATAGTTTGGTTAAACCAGACTTAACCCTGTGCTCACCATTGTTAACGTGAAGTGAAGTAATGGTGAGAAGAAGCATATCAGTTTGGATGTCAGGTAATAACTGATAATAATTGAGTGCGAAAACTAAAAGCAGTCCCTTGATTGCTCTCAACCTCACAGTTTAACCAATTCTTCTTGCCTACTGCC
This sequence comes from Oncorhynchus masou masou, assembly GCF_036934945.1. Taxonomy (NCBI): domain Eukaryota; kingdom Metazoa; phylum Chordata; class Actinopteri; order Salmoniformes; family Salmonidae; genus Oncorhynchus; species Oncorhynchus masou. Next base: position 30,720,928 of record NC_088223.1, on the reverse strand, counting down.
TATTTGAGAAAATAGCAAGCTAGCTGGGGCCACTGATTACCACCATTTACTTGTTTGCTTTTTTCCCTTACCCATACCCCTAAAAGTGAGCGAAGGATATTATCAGATGCATCTGAAATGGCACCCTATTCCATATTTAGTACACTACCGTTGATCAGGGCCCACTATGGGGAATAGGGGCTGGGCAAAAGTAGTGCACTATATAGGGAATATGATGCCATTTAGGATGCACAATAATTCCAGAGCTTTAATTACAACTCCTGTGGCTCATTAATAATATAGTTTAATTAATCCACTGGGAGGTAATTAATTATTGGAAACAGTCAGTCCTACATAGTTACTATTAAATTAACTTGTAGATCAGCTAGCTCAGCCAAATACATTGCAGTCAATGGGAAAAGAGGAGAGTCACAGAGTTAAATATTTTCTTGTTTCTCTCATGTCTGTCTCTTTCCGACTCTCTACCTTCTCTTCATCCCCCCAAAATACTCGTTACATTTTTAATGCTTAGCAGGACAGGAAAATGGTCCGATTCACGCACTAATCAAGACAACATCCCTGGTCATCCATGCTGCCACTGATCTGGTGGACTCACGGACTCAAGAAACACAAATGCTTTGTTTGTAAATGATGTGTTGGAGTGTGCCCCTGGCTAGCCATAAATTAAAAATATTTGCTTTAATATAAGGAATTTGAAATTATTTATACTTTTACTTTTGAAACTTATGTATATTTTAGTGTTTACGTTTGGTACTTAAGTATAGTTAAAACCAAATACTTTGACTTTTACTCAAGTAGCATTTTACTGGGTGACTTTCACTTTTACTTGAGTCATTTTCAGTGGCGATTTTAGCATGTAAAACACCTGGCTATCAGCAGAGCTTTGTCTGGCAGCGAAACAGTTCATCCAGCCTCATTTACTGCCTTTAAAAAAACATATGATATGATATGGCTGACTTGCTTAAACAAATATGGTTTCTACTGACAATTGAGATGGACAAACTATGACATATAAAAAATTAAAATAATATGACATAAGGGGATGACAAGCAGATAAGAGGCAATCCATAATTTTGATTAAGACATTAATGAGCGAGCTAGAACGGACCGAGTCAATATAGCTATTTGTTCAGTGACAGAATTCAGAAAATGGGCCGTTCTTATAGTGTTCTCCCTGTACACCAAGTCAGAACCGTAGGATATATAAAGGGGGCATATTCAATGATTACATTTCTCAAAAACAGGTTATAGGCTACATGTGTACCACCAAGTCAGAACAGTATGCGAAAATAAGAGGTGAAAATAGACCACATTATTAGGGTGAGGCTACTAACAGCTTACTACACCACATACACGTAGTATTACTTTCTTAGCTACAGTATATTTCTCCCTGGCATATCACATAATTTATGCAGCAGCATACAAGACATTTCTGGACTCACCTTGTTGTGCTCTGCTCATTTGAACAGGAAGGTGGTGCGGCAGTCCTTCGTGGGCAAATTTTGTCCTCGAACTTTGTCATCAAAGTCTGACATTCTCTGGATTTATGGTGGGAACTCGGGAAAAAAAGGTTGAATCAGGATGATGTCAGTGATCTTCAGGTCGTAGCTCTAGAAAGAGGACCGAGTTCCTGATTTACAATTCTGAGTTGGATGAAAGTTCAAAATGTATTTTCCCAGTCATAGCTCGTTTTTCCCGAGTTCACAGTTGTCTTGAACTAAAGTCAGATTTTGCAGTTCCAAGTTAACAGTTGTTTTGAGCGCGGCACAAATCATGCTTCATTGACAGCTTGGCCAATGTTGAATGTTAATAATTTTAAACTAGGAAAAGAGGCCATCTTAGACTTGGGACCGCACAGTCACTCCACTGAATAGCAGGTTAATGGTTGCTTTGCAATGCTTGCAGTTAGCCACTGATTCCTTCCAAACCACTCATTGTTGAATTTGCGATTTCTAATTTGTTGTGTAATGTTTATGTTCAATGGCCGATGAGCACCGATACGTTTTATCTATACTTTCTCTTCAGTATTTCTCTTCATATGACAAGGATTAAAAAGGATTTGCCAGTAGATTGTCGACTTTATTCATGATGTTGAAGGGTAGCTAAGATTTTGAAAGTATGACGTTGACATGATCAGTCCAATTAAAGCTGCCGTAGATATAACGTGATTTGACATAATTTTATCTGTGGCCAATGACCTTGAGCCTTCTTGGATGGGCACTTCTAATGTAACTATATGGCAGCACCCATGGGGCTTGAATTTTCGAGCTCGACCCTTAGACTTCACTGTGAGGTAGTGTCCCCATGAGTGACAGAACTCTGAGCCAATGACTGCGCAACGCTCCATATTTTCTGCTGGCTTGCCCCACCACCACAGAAAGCAATGAGCTAGGTTGAAACACCTGCATTTTGGAGCTGCCTTACTCAAGAAAACAAAAAAAAGAGACCCGAGCTGTGATCGAATACTCATACTAAATGCACTAACCATACTATTTGTGATGCAAATTGAGTATATAGTATGCTTATATGTCATAGTATGCAGCAAGTTCCCGGTTGTCGTACTACATTCGCCACAATACAAAGTATAGAAGCAGTGGACACTATATTTGTGCTTTTAGGGCCCATAATGCAATTCTTCAGAAAATGGGCGTGGCTTCACTAAATTTTCAGATTTGAAGAAAATGGCAGAAAATGTGCAGTCGAAGTCCAACAAGAGCGGATAAAAATGAATTGTTTTAACTAATTATGACAAATGTTAAGAAAATGTTGAGCAATGTAATAAAAGTAATGACTTTTCAAATAAATAGGGACGGCATGAAAGAGCACCAGTAAGCCAGTTACTCAGCCCCTGTAATAGGATTAGAGGCAGAGAATCCCAGTGGAGAGAGTGGAACCGGCCAGGCAGAGACAGCAAGGGCGGTTGATTGTTCCAGAGCCTTTCCGTTCACCTTCACACTCCTGGGCCAGACTACACTAAACTAGATGAATGTACTTTGGTGCGAAAAATGTAAAAAAATCCCAGAACAACAGCAAAATACCTTGTGAAGATGTTGGAAGAAACAGGTAAAAAAGTATCTATATCCACAGTAAAAACGAGTCCTATATCAACATAACCTGAAAGGCCGCTAAACAAGGAAGAAGCCACTGCTCCAAAACCACTATAAAAAAGACAGACTACGGCAACTGCACATGGGGACAAAGATTGTACTTTTTGGAGAAGCTTCCTCTGGTCTGATGAAACAAAAACAGAACTGTTTGGCCATAATGACCATCGTTATGTTTGGAGGAAAAAGGGGGAAGCTTGCAAGCTGAAGAACACCATCCCAACCGTGAAGCACGGGGGTGGCAGCATCATGTTGTGCGGGTGCTTTGCACCAGGGACTGGTGCACTTCACAAAATAGATGGCATCATGAGGAAAATTATCTGGATATATTGAAGCAACATCTCAAGACACCAGTCAGGAAGTTAAAGCTTGGTCGCAAATGGGCCTTCCAAATGGACAATGACCCAAGCATACTTTCAAAGTTGTGGCAAAATGGCTTAAGGACAACAAAGTCAAGGGTTTGGAGTGCCCATCACAAAGCCTTGACATCAAGCCTATAGAAAATGTTAAAGGCAATTGAAAGGCAATGCAACCAAATACTAATTGAGTGTATGTAAACTTCTGACCCATTGGGAATGTGATGAAATAAATAAAAGTTTAAATAAATAAATAATTCTCTCTACTATTATTCTGACATTTCACATTCTTAAAATAAAGTAGTGATCCTAACTGACCTAAAACAGGGAATTTGTACTAGGATTAAATGTCAGGAATTGTGAAAAACTGAGTTTAAATGTAGTGGGCTAAGGTGTATGTAAATTCCGACTTCAACTATATGAGCTGTGAAAAAAATGCCTTTATTGTTTATCCTCTTGGTCTGTCATTCAAAATATTCACAAAAATCAAATCTTTAATTAAAGTTAAAAAATTGGAAGAAAAACAAATATTCTTATCATAAAACATGTTTTTTTCAAATATATGTGTGTCATAATTATTCGCACCCCTTCATTCAATACTTTGTTCAACTTCCCTTTGGCAAGATAACAGCTCTGAGACTTCTCCTATATTGCGTAATGAGGTTGGAGAACACATGGCAAGGGATCTTAGATCATCCCTCCATACAGAATACAGAATACTTCCAGATCCAGAGTTTCACGCTTGTGGACTCTCCTCTTCAGCTCATTCCACAGGTTTTCTATGGGGTTTAGGTCAGGGGACTGGGATGGCCATGGCAAAAACTTGATTCTGTGGTCAGTAAAACATTTTTGTTGTCACGCCCTGGTCTATATTTATTATGTTATCTTCATTTATTGGGTCAGGCCAGGGTGTGACATGGGTTTATTTGTAGTGTGTTTCGTCTTGGGGTTGTGTGGGGTGTATAGATTGGTCTATGGCTGCCTGAGGCGGTTCTCAATCAGAGTCAGATGATTATCGCTGTCTCTGATTGGGAACCATATTTAGGTAGCCTGGGTTTCACTGGGTGTTTGTGGGTGATTGTTCCTGTCTCTGTGTTTGTTGCACCAGTCAGGGCTGTTTCGGTTTTCGACGTTTGTTGTTTTGTATTGTTGGTGTTTTCTTCATCATTAAAGATGTATCTAACGAACCACGCTGCATTTTGGTCCGATCCTTGTTCCACCTCTTCGTCAGAGGAGGAGATGGAAGAAACTTGTTACAGAATCACCCACCACAAACGGACCAAGCAACGTGTCAACAGGCAGGAGCCACAGGAGAAGCAACAAAGGCAGCAACAGCGATCACAGGACTTCTGGACTTGGGAGGAGATATTGGACGGAAAAGGACCCTGGGCACAGCCTGGAGAATATCGCCGTCCCAAGGAAGAACTGGAGGCGGTGAAAGCGGAGAGGCGCTGGTATGAAGAGGCAGCGCGGCGACGCGGGTGGAAGCCCGAGAGTCAGCCCCAAAAATTTCTTGGGGGGGCTAACAGGGAGTATGGCTACGCCAGGTAGGAGACCTGCGCAAACTCCCTGTGCTTACCGGGGGGCTAGAGAGACCGGGAAGGCACCGTGTTATGCTGTGGTGCGCACGGTGTCTCCAGTGCGGGTGCATAGCCCGGTGCGTTCTATTCCAGCTCCGTGTATCGGCCGGGCTAGATTGAGCTTCAAGTAACAGACATCTGTCGTGACTTGACTTTAACATCAATCTGAAGACTGTTATTTATCTAATCAACTATGTTTATTTGTTAACCAATTAAATGAATCATGTAACAATTAACTCATTAGGATCTGAGCTACCATGAGAGCGGTTCTTTAAAGAGTTACCATCTCCGGAATTAAACTCTAAAAAGGTCTTTACCTATCTATAAACAGTCAACTCATTAATCATAACCTCGTATCATATCATCATTCTGAACAGTTGTAACCTCCTTGCATCTGCAAAAACCCAAGCCTTACTTATGATTCAGTACTACACAAATTGGTTTAATTATGTATTTACTAGCTGATTAAATGGTAACACAGGATAAACATACACACTTAGTACGTTAAAAACAGGTCCCTAGTGGACTGACAACATGGCTGCTTGTTACAAAAGAGATGGAGAGAGGGGGACAGACACTTAACATTGGTACATTTAGAAACTACTATCACTTACAGTAACCATATACTTTGCACACGAAGCACCGCCCTCTTTTGAGTAAGAAATCATGTATGTGTTTACGTGAAACTCCTGGGTTCACTGTGCATCTCTCTCGGAATAGGGCGACCTTGGAAAGGATTTTGGGCCTTTTCATGGCATGCTTGTAAGGCTCTGGTTGTACAAAATCGTTCTGATAAGTCTTATACTGTTGTCCTTCCTTGTAGTTGTCCGGTATCCGGTGACTTGTTGTGTAATCCTGAACAGAACTACAGAGTTTATTTTCCTTCGATTCGCTCTTGAAGATGCTTCGTTGAAGATAGGCTAGCCAGCCGTATCGACGGTTTGAGCAGAGTAAGAGAAGGGTCTTACTTAAATTCACATTCTAAGATAATTTACTTAGGACAGCTAATCAGCCGTAACAGTGACTGTACAGGAGGTGAGTTTATCATCTCTACCTCGTATTGAGATTCAAAATTCAAACCACTTTAAACATGCAGCTGCAGCTTGATGTTTTTCTGGTCTAGTATGTTAATTTCTTAACCCATCATTTCATACAGTTTGTTCGAAAGGGGCAGTTCCGTCAGACTGACACTCTCTCTGACCTCACTCGCCGCGTGACATGTCACTGTGCAAAGTTCATGTAAAATAATTATCTCTTATAGCTTCTCAAATCACATCCCTCTCTTAACAAATTACGTGCACAACACATAGTATGGAAACTTTGTATATGTAGTAGGTATAGTAAGTTACAAGTTACAGTATTTCCTTTATAACATTTTTAAATTACATCCCAAAATAACAAACAAAATTACATTAGTGTTCTATAGATCGCCTCTGACCATTCCTCACGTTCTAGATTAGAAATATTGTTCCAGTATTCGCTTTTGAACACGTTAGCATTTTGGCGGGAAAAAGGTCTGTTGAGAAAAAGCACATTCATTTGTGAATTTGGAGAAGGAGAGCCTGGATCTTCTCCCTTGATTTACAACAGGATGTGAGTTGTTAGTGCCCAGTAGTTATTTCCTTCCCCCTCTGAGGGTGAGAGGGGGTCTGATTGAAGACATTCATTGCAAACCTGATCTGACCTGTTTGGATTCTCGTGGACAGTCATGACACATCTCAACATCATCTGTTCAGAGACTGCGTGAATCAGGCCTTCATTGTTGATTTGCTGCAAGAAACCACTACTAAAGGACACCAATAATAAGAAGAGACCTGCTTGGGACACGAAACATGAGGAATGGACATTAGACCGGTGGAAATCTGACCTTTGGTCTGATGAGTCCAAATGTGCGGTTTTTTGTTCCAACCACTGCGTCTTTGTGAGATGCAGAGTACGTGAACGTATGATCTCCCCATGTGTGGTTCCCACCATGAAGCATGGAGGAGGTGGTGTGATGGTGCTTTGTTGGTGACACTGTCAGTGATTTATTTAGAATTCAAGTCTCACTTATCTAGCATGGCTACTACAGAATTCTGCAGTGATACGCCATCCCATCTGGTTTGCGCTTAGTGGGACTATCATTTGTTTTTCAACGGAACAATGACCCAAAACACACCTTCAGGCTGTGTAAGGGCAATTTGACCAAGACGAAGAGTGATGGAGTGCTGCATCAGATGACCTGGCCTCCACAATCACCCGACCTCAACCCAATTGATGGTTTGGGATGAGTTGGACCGCAGAGTGAAAGAAAAGCAGCTAACAAGTGCTCGACATATAACTCCTTCAAGACTGTTGGAAAAGCATTCCTCATGAAGCTGGTTGAGAGAATGCCAAGATTGTGCAAAGCTGTAATCAAGGAAACTATAAAATATATTTTGATTTGTTTAAGACTTTTTGGTTACTACATGATTCCATATGTGCTATTTCATATTTTATGTCTTCACTAATTAGTCTACAATGTAGAAAATAGTAATATATATTAAAAAAAAAAAATCCTGAATGAGTAAGTGTGTCCAAACATTTGACTGGTCCTGTAGGTGAGGAGAACGATACTGGTCCCAGATCTGTTTGTATACCATAAGTCCTATGGTCAGATGGCAAAGACAGCACAAACAGATATGGGTTCAGGCTAAAAGGGAACCTCCTGAGAGAGAACAACTCTCATCCTCTTCAAAACAGTCTTTCCTCTAGAACAATGATCTAAGAGAGAACTTTTCTCTCAGGCTTGTTTTTCATGCTGTCTGTGGTTCCAGCTGTGAGGAATGAGATCTGTTAAGGGGGTCTGATAAATGACTGTGTTCAGTAAGCTGCAGTAACAACTGTCCCAACGATTACCTCACCATACATCAGTACGGGCCTGTTACATTATCATTAATCTCAGCTAAGCAATTACATTACAGCTCATCAGAAGAGTTCACATTACTCATTGGAGACCAACGGTGACACTCCATCCTACACGGTCACAGTCAACCACAGGTGCCATGGCTACCACCTTGCAGCAAGCACTGCCGAGGCACAGTGTCGCTTGGAGTCCCTGACCCAAGGAGGAGAGGAGTAAAGAAGAACAGGATAGAGAGTAGGAGGAGAGGATGAGGAGAAAAGGATAGAGGAGAGAGCTGACGACTTGTGAGATCCAACTGTTCTGTGTCAGACATGACAAACCCGAAGAGAAGTTAGGACAGAAAAAACAAACACCAAGCTACTACGTTGTGTTTTGGGGATTAGGATGAACTCATGCGACAGAATGATGCAATGCACCAAAGTAGCTGTGAGAATATTTGCATATTGGGTCAAAGACCATGCTCTTGAAAGTGAAATAACTGCAAAAAAAGATGAATGGGATAACATAATTTACTGCCTGTTAAATCTGATGTTTCACAAGTTAGAGCTGACATGATTTCATCTCAGAGTTCAGAATCAATCACCACACAGAGCATGAAAATGAATACAGAAGTACATTTGAAGTACCAGTACAGTATCAATGCCTATGTCTGATGGCTGCCAACATTAAAATGTGTCCCGTCTTCCATTTCTCTAGAGGGAGAGAGAAGCAGCCATGCCCTGCAAATGTAATGTCATATTGTTGATGGTAGAGTATATGACTGAATTTACACAGGCAGCCCAATTCTGATTTTTTTCTCACTAATTGGTCTTTTCACCAATCAGATCAGCCCTGAAAAAGATTTGATGTGAAAAGATCTGTTAAGATTTGTCAAAAGACCAATTAGTGGAAAAATATCAGAATTGGGTTGCCGGTATAAACGCAGGCTATATTGTTAAAGCTACTCATAACTACTTAATTATCGTGATGGTTGCTCCTTCAGTAGAGAAGCATGGTTAAGAACCTTTGATTAAAATGCCATTACGCGGTATAAGATTTGGCTACAGTAATTAACATGAAAGCAATCAAAGTCCCCCCCCCCCCCAAGATGGCATAGCAGTGCAGACGTTTGTCGTCCTCTTGTTTACTTTTTGTATTTTTCGTCTTTTTGTATATATTCCAATTGATTTTCACTTTTTACATTTTTAAATTAAATATACCTTCCGGTACCCCGCCTCACTCAGTGTGACACGGATCCGCTATTTTTTTTGTTGACCTTATTGCCAAAACTTTCATCAAGGGCTAGCCAGCTAATTTAGCTACTAGATATTTAGAAATTGTTAGCCACTGCTAGCGGCCTTTACACTCTGCTCAGGGACCGGTCGTTTTTAAGCCTGGATAATACCTGCCAGCCTCGGACTGTTTTTCTCCACTACAACGCCGGATTCCTGCCGTAAACCCTGGACCATTACCCCTGATCATCACAGCTAGCTAGCAGTCACTGAGTGACCCAGCCCCGAAGCTATCCCTGAGACAGACACACCTCCCGGCTTGCAAACGAAATCACCACATCTACCTCTTTTGCCATCTGGCCCGGTCCCTTCGTCGACACAGTGCCCCGCTGTACCACCACAACTGGTCCGCAGACGTAATTCCATCCGCTGTGCCTTCAACCGGCTTTTGCTGGACGTCGGAGCAGATGCTTCTCCTTACCCCGGCCTGCTAACTTTAAATGCCGTGTCTCCTGCTTGCTAGCATAGCAACGAGTACCCTGTGGCTTCCCGGTTCAATCTATTGCTGTACACTGGACCCTATGATCACCTAGCTTCATAGCTAATGCATGATGAACTGTTCATTTATCACGGTACTCGACTTTGTTCACCTTTGTTTATCTGTGTGTAGTTAACCGACCCTCTCTGCCCATTCATCGCCATTTTACCTGTTGTTGTTGTCTTAGCTGATTAGCTGTTGTTATCTTACTTGTTGTTGTCTTAGCTAGCTCTCCCAATCAACACCTGTGATTGCTTTATGCCTCGCTTTAGGTATCTCTCAAATGTCAATATGCCATGTATACTGTTGTTTAGGATAATTATCATTGTTTAAGTTTACTACGGAGCCTCTAGACCCACTGTACATGCCTTAGATACCTCATTTGTCCCACCTCCCACACATGCGGTGACCTCACCCAGTATAACCAGCATGTTCAGAGATGCCACCTATCTTATCATCACTCATTGCCTGGGCTTACTTCCACTGTACCCGCAACCCACCATACCCGTCTGCACATTATGCCCTGAGTCTATTCTACCACACCCAGAAATCTGCACCTTTAATTCTCTGTCCCCAACGCACTAGACGACCAGTTTTGCTAGCCTTTAGCCTTACCATTATCCTACTCCTCCTCTGTTCCTCAGGTGATGTAGAGGCTAACCCAGGCCCTGCTTGTTCCCAGGCACTCTCATTTGTTGACTCCTGAAATCAAAAAGCCTTGGATTCATGCATGTTAACATCAGAAGCCTCCTCCCTAAGTTTGTTTTACTCACTGCTTTAGCACACTCCACCAACCCTGATGTCCTTGCTGTGTCTGAATCCTGGATTAGGAAGGCCACCAAAAATTCAGAGATTTCCATACCCAACGACAACATTTTCCGTCAAGATAGAACTGCCAAAGGGGGAGGAGTTGCAATCTACTGCAGAGATAGCTTGCAAAGTTCTGTCATACTTTCCAGTTCAGGTCGTTCTTTAAAAGTAATTTCCTCACCATCTTCAATAAGCATGTCCCTTTCAAAAATGGAGAACTAAGAACAGATATGGCCCTTGGTTCACTCCAGACCTGACTGCCCTTGACCAGCACAAAAACATCCAGTGGCAGACTGCAATAGCATCAAATAGTCCCCGCGATATGCAACTGTTCAAGGAAGTCAGGAACCAATACACAGTCAGTCAGGAAAGCAAAGGCTAGCTTTTTCAAAAATAAATATGCATCCTGTAGCTCTAACTCAAAGGTTTTGGTACACTAAAGTCCATGGAGAACAAAAGAACCTCCTCCCAACTGCCTACTGCACTGAGGCTAGGTAACACAGTCACCACAGATAAATCCATGATAATTGAAAAATTCAATAAACATTTCTCTACGGCTGGCAATGCTTTCCTCCTGGCTACCCCAACCCCGGCCTACAGCTCCGCACCCCCAGCAGCAACTTGCCCGAGCCTCCTCAGCTTCTCCTTCACCCAAATCCAAATAGCAGATGTTCTGAAAGAGCTGCAAAACCTGGACTAGTACAAATCAGCTGGGATAGACAATCTGGACCCTCTCTTTCTAAAACTATCCACCGCTATTACCAGTCTGTTCAACCTCTCTTTCGTATCGTCCAAGATCTCTAAAGATTGGAAAGCTGCCGCGGTCATCCCCCTCTTCAAAGGGGGTGACACTCTAGACCCAAACTGTTATAGACCTTTATCCATCCTGCCCTGCCTTTCTAAAGTCTTTGAAAGCCAAGATAATAAACAGATCACTGACCATTTCGAATCCAACCGTACCTTCTCCGCTGTGCAATATGTTTTCCGAGCTGGTCATGGGTGCACCTCAGCCACGCTCAAGGTACTAAACGATATCATAACCGCCCTCGATAAAAGACAGTATTGTGCAGCTGTCTTCATCGACCTGGCCAAGGCTTTCGACTCTGTCAATCACCGTATTCTTATCGGCAGACTCGATAGCCTTGGTTTCTCAAATGACTGCCTCGCCTGGTTCACCAACTACTTCGCAGACAGAGTTCAGTGTGTCAAATCGGAGGGCCTGTTGTCCGGACCTCTGGCAGTCTCTATGGGGATACCACAGGGTTCAATTCTCGGGCCGACTCTTCTCTGTATATATCAACAATGTCGCTCTTGCTGCGGGTGATTCCCTGATCCACCTCTACGCAGACGACACTATTCTGTATACATCTGGCCCTTCTTTGGACACTGTGTAACTAACCTCAAAACGAGCTTCAATGCCATACCTTCCGTGGCCTCCAACTGCTCTTAAACGCTAGTAAAACCAAATGCATGCTTTTCAACCATTCGCTGCCCACGCCCGCCCACCCGACTAGCATCACTACTCTGGATGGTTCTGACCTAGAATATGTGGACACCTACAAATACCTAGGTGTCTGGCTAGACTAAACTCTCCTTCCAGACTCACAGTAAGCATCTCCAATCCAAAATCAAATATAGATTTGCAACATAGCCTCCTTCACTCACGCCACCAAACTTACCTTAGTAGAGCACACTTAAATTCACACAGGACACCGAATAGGACAGGAGAAGTACTCCAGATATAACAAACTGACCCGAGCCCCCCGACACATAAACTACTGCAGCATAAATTCTGGAGGCTGAGACAGGAGGGGTCAGCAGACACTGTGGCCCCATCCGAGGACACCCCTGGACAGGGCCAAACAGGAAGGATATAACCCCACCCACTTTGCCAAAGTACAGCCCCCACACCACTAGAGGGATATCTTCAACCACCAACTTACCATCCTGAGACAAGGCCGAGCATAGCCCACAAAGATCTCAGCCACGGCACAACCCAAGGGGGGCGGCACCAACCCACACAGGAAGATCACATCAGTGACTCAACCCACTCAAGTGACACACCCCTCCTAGGGACGGTATGAATGAGCCCCAGTAAGCCATTGACTCAGCCCCTGTAATAGGGTTAGAGGCAGAGAATCCTAGTGGAAAGAGGGGAACCGGCCAGGCAGAGACAGCAAGGGCGGTTCGTTGCTCCAGAGCCTTTACTCTTCAGTAAAGACTTAAAGGTTGAGACCGAGTTTGCGTCTCTTACATGGGTAGGCAGACCATTCCATAAAAAGGGATCTCTATAGGAGAAAGCCCTGCCTTCAGCTGTTTGCTTAGAAATTCTAGGGACAATTAGGAGGCCTGCATCTTGTGACCGTAGCGTACGTGTAAGTATGTACAGCAGGACCAAATCAGAGAGATAGGTAGGAGCAAGCCCATGTAATTGCTTTCTAGGTTAGCAGTAAAACCTTGAAATCAGCCCTTGCTTTGACAGGAATCCAGTGTAGGGAGGCTAGCACTGGAGTAATATGATCAAATTTTTTGGTTCTACTCAGGATTCTAGCAGCCGTATTTAGCACTAACTGAAGTTTATTTAGTGCTTTATCCGGGTAGCCGGAAAGCATTGTAGTAGTCTAACCTAGAAGTGACAAAAGCATGGCTACATTTTTCTGCATCATTTTTGGACAGAAAGTTTCTGATTTTTGCAAGGTTACGTAGATGGAAAAAAGCTGTCCTTGAAATGGTCTTGATATGTTCGTCAAAAGAGAGATCAGGGTCCAGAGTAACGCTATTTGAGACGACTGTACAACCATTAAGATTAATTGTCAGATTCAACAGAAGATCTCTTTGTTTCTTGGGACCTAGAACAAGCATCTCTGTTTTGTCCGAGTTTAAAAGTAGAACGTTTGCAGCTATACACTTCCTTATGTCTGAAACGCATGCTTCTAGCGAGGGCAATTTTGGGGCTTCACCATGTTTCATTGAAATGTACAGCTGTGTGTCGTCCACATAGCAGTGAAAGTTAACATTATGTTTTCGAATGACATCCCCAAGAGGTAAAATATATAGTGAAAACAATAGCGGTCCTGAAACGGAACCTTGAGGAACACCGAAATTTACAGTTGATTTGTCAGAGGACAAACCATTCACAGAGACAAACTGATATCTTTCTGACAGATAAGATCTAAACCAGGCCAGAACTTGTCCGTGTAGACCAATTTGGGTTTCCAATCTCTCCAAAAGAATGTGGTGATCGATGGTATCAAAAGCAGCACTAAGGTCTAGGAGCACCAGTAGCATGCGCTCCAGCAGGTACAGTATATCTCACTGGTCATCCCCAAAGCCAACCCCTCCTTTGGCCGCATTCCTTCCAGTTCTCTGCTGGCAGTGACTGGAACGAATTGCAAAAATCGCTGAACCTGCAGACTCACTAACTTTAAACATCAGCTATCTGAGCAGCTAACCGATCGCTGCAGCTGTACAAAGTCCTTCTGTAAATAGCCCACCCAAACTACCTACCTCAACCCCATATTGTTTTATTTACTTTGCTGCTTTTTTGCACACCAGTATCACTACTTACACACCTTCATCTGCTCATCTATCACTCCAGTGGTAATCTGCTAAATTGTAATTACTCTGCTACTATGGCCTATTTATTGCCTTACCTCCTCATGCCATTTGCACACACTGTATATATACTTTCTTTTTTTCTATTGTGTTATTGATTGGCTTGTATATTCCATGTGTAACTGTGTTGTTGTTTCTGTCGCACTGCTTTGCTTTATCTTGGCCAGGTCGCAGTTGTAAATGAGAACTTGTTCTCAACTATCTTACCTGGTTAAATGAAGGTGAAATAAAATAAATAAAAAGATACCCAATATTCGTTTTACCTGAGGTTCAAGTGTTATTTCATATACAACATTAAGAGATATGAACATGTAAAATTATTGTGTTATACAGTGAGATGAAAGAGAAAGGAAAACTGCAATGCTGGGACCCGCATGTTCCAGTTTGAGTTAGATGCTTTATAATTGATAAGTCTGAGAACCCACTGGAGAGGAAACCAGCCTATTCATCAGGGAGCAATTCCAAATGGCACCCTATATGATAGGGCTCTGCTCAAAAGTAGTGGACTATATAGGGGATAGGGTGCCATTTAGGACGCATCAGAAATGTGTAGCTCTATAGCCATTGGCAGTGACATTTAGCGCTCTCTCTACAGGAGCTCCTGCTTTATAATGATAGAGATGTCTCAGCCACAATGTTAAAACTAGAGCAATTTCCCTAATGGATAGTTCCTGATAAATTCTTTCATTTTTGACTACTCTCCACTCAAATTTAAATCTTGGCTCCAGCTGCAGTAGCCGAAAGTGTGGCTTCAGTACAGAGACACTACATGACCAGAAATACAGTGGGGCAAAAAAGTATTTAGTCAGCCACCAATTGTGCAAGTTCTCCCACTTAAAAAGATGAGAGAGTCCTGTAATTGTCATCATAGGTACACTTCAACTATGGCAGACAAAATGAGGAGAAAAAATCCAGAAAATCACATTGTAGGATTTTTAATGAATTTATTTGCAAATTATGGTGGAAAATAAACTTTTGTTATTGACCAAATACTTATTTCAATACTTTGTTATATACCCTTTGTTGGCAATGACAGAGGTCAAACGTTTTCTGTAAGTCTTCACAAGGTTTTCACACACTGTTGCTGGTATTTTGGCCCATTCCTCCATGCAGATCTCCTCTCGAGCAGTGATGCTTTGGGGCTGTTGCTGGGCAACACGGACTTTCAACTCCCTCCAAAGATTCTCTATGGGGTTGAGATCTGGAGACTGGCTAGGCCACTCCAGGAACTTGAAATGCTTCTTACGAAGCCACTCCTTCGTTGCCCGGGTGGTGTGTTTGCGATCATTGCCATGCTGAACGACCCAGCCACGTTTCATCTTCAATGCCCTTGCTGATGGAAGGGGATTTTCACTCAAAATCTCACGATACATGGCCCCATTCATTCTTTCCTTTACACGGATCAGTCGTCCTGGTCCCTTTGCAGAAAAACAGCCCCAAAGCATGATGTTTCCACCCCCATGCTTCACAGTAGGTATGGTGTTCTTTGGATGCAACTCAGCATTCTTTGTCCTCCAAACATGACGAGTTGAGTTTTTACCAAAAAGTAATATTTTGGTTTCATCTGACCATATAACATTCTCCCAATCTTCTTCTGGATCATCCAAATGCTCTCTAGCAAACTTCAGACGGGCCTGGACATGTACTGGCTTAAGCAGGGGGACACGTCTGGCACTGCAGAATTTGAGTCCCTGGCGGCGTAGTGTGTTACTGATGGTAGGCTTTGTTACTTTGGTCCCAGCTCTCTGCAGGTCATTCACTAGGTCCCTCCGTGTGGTTCTGGGATTTTTGCTCACCGTTCTTGTGATCATTTTGACCCCACGGGGTGAGATCTTGCGTGGAGCCCCAGATCGAGGGAGATTATCAGTGGTTTTGTATGTCTTCAATTTCCTAATAATTGCTCCCACAGTTGATTTCTTCAAACCAAGCTGCTTACCTATTGCAGATTCAGTCTTCCCAGCCTGGTGCAGGTCTACAATTTTGTTTCTGGTGTCCTTTGACAGCTCTTTGGTCTTAGCCATAGTGGAGTTTGGAGTGTGACTGTTTGAGGTTGTGGACAGGTGACTTTAAAAATGATAACAAGTTCAAACAGGTGCCATTAATACAGGTAATGAGTGGAGGACAGAGGAGCCTCTTAAAGAGGAAGTTACAGGTCTGTGAGTCAGAAATCTTGCTTGTTTGTAGGTGACCAAAAACTTATTTTCCACCATAATTTGCAAATAAATTCATAAAAAATCCTACTATGTGATTTTCTGGATTTGTTTTCTCATTTTATCTGTCATAGTTGAAGTGTACCTATGATGAAAATTACAGGCCTCTCTCATCTTTTTAAGTGGGAGAACTTGCACACGGTGGCTGACTAAATACTTTTTTGCCCCACTGTATGTGGACACCTGCTCATCGAACATCTCATTCGAAAATCATGGGCATTAATAAGGAATTGGTTCCCCCTTTGCTGCTATAACAACATCCACTCATCTGGGAAGGCTTTCCATTCAATGTTGGAACATTGCTATAGGGACTTGCTTCCATTCAGCCCCGAGCATTAGTGAGGAAACACCGTGTGTCAGCGTGCAATGCGCCCGGCCCGCTACTGGAGTCGCTAGAGTGTGATGGGAAAAGACCCTCCCCTAACCCAGACAACGCTGGGCCAATTGTGCGCCACTCCATGGGTCTCCCGGTCGTGACAGAGCCTGGACTTGAACCAGGATCTCTAGTGGCTCTAGTGCCTTAGACCACTGCGCCACTCGGGAGGCCCACACTGGGGGGTGTTTAACCCCAAGCCAACCTAGCCTGTACACACAGAGCAACAATAGATACTACAATGCCTTGGTAAAGTATTCAGACACTTTGACTTTTTCCACTTCGTTACGTTATAGTCTTATCAGGTCGAAGGAATTGTACATAGAGCTCTGAGACAGGATTGTGTCGTGGTACAGATCTGGGGAAGAATACCAAAAAATGTCTTCTGCATTGAAGGTCCACAAGAACACAGTGACCTTCATCATTCTTAAATGGAAGAAGTTTGGAACCATCAAGACTCTTCCTAGAGTTGGCCGCCGGCCAAACTGAGCAATCGGTGGAGAAGGGCCTTGGTCAGGGAGGTGACCAAAAACCGGATGGTCACTCTGACTGGTCACTCTAGAGTTCCTCTGTGGAGATGGGAGAAACTTCCAGAAGGACAACCATCTCTGCAGCACTTCAACAAGCAGGCCTTTAT
Organism: Oncorhynchus masou masou; assembly: GCF_036934945.1. Taxonomy (NCBI): domain Eukaryota; kingdom Metazoa; phylum Chordata; class Actinopteri; order Salmoniformes; family Salmonidae; genus Oncorhynchus; species Oncorhynchus masou. Next base: position 30,703,610 of record NC_088223.1, on the reverse strand, counting down.
GGTAGAGTGGCCAAATGGAAGCGACTCCTCAGTAAAAGGCACATGACAGCCCACTTGGATTTTTCCAAAAGACACCTAAAGACTCTCTCTCTCTAGAGAGACCTGGAAATATCTGTGCAGCAATGCTCCCTATTAAACCTGACAGAGCTTTAGAGGATCTGCATAGAAGAATGGGAGAAACTCCCCAAATACAGGTGTGACAAGCTTGTAGCGTCATACACAAGAAGACTTGATGCTGTAATCGCTACCAAAGGTGCTTCAACAATGTACTGAGTAAAGTGTCTGAATACTTTCGGGTTTTTAATTTTCTAAAAACCTGTGTTTGCTTTGTCATTATGGGGTATTGTGTGTAGATTGATAAGGGAGAAAAAAATATTTAATACATTTTAGAATAAGGCTGCAACATAACAAAATGTGGAAAAAGTCAAGGGGTTTGAATACATTCCCGAAGCATGAGAATAGCATGCTATTCAGACACTGTTTGTTTTTGGGGTGGAGCTCTAAGAAATAAAGGTGTGGCTGGTGTGTCTACAGATAAACTTGACATAATTCCACGACTTTTACATGTGAGGAAACCATGAATAAGGTCGGGCAAACATTCCAGTTCAAAGTAGAAAAAGCACCTCCATATCTTTTTTTACTTATAGAAATAACAGCAATCTCAATGCAAATTAGTAATTCATTTGGAGAAAGGGAATTGTAAATACACATTGCAATTGTTTTAGATCATTTTTCCTTGATCACTGGAGAGACGAATGTGAAACCAGCCATGTAGAAGCATACTGAAAATCATATCAACACGACATGTATATTGCGGTCCCTTTTCCACAGTGAAATAGGCTGGCTATAAATAGCTGTCGTGGAATATTTCTGATTCAAAGGAGAGAGACTTTCAGATTACTTCAAAACAATCTAACATCATTATTGCAATAATGGAGCTGGTCAACAAACACCCTTAAGTGATCTCCGAGAGCCCAACGAGCAGATTTGGGTTACAGCTCTTTAAAGCAAAGTACATCCTCCTGAATGTTCATGACAAGCAACAGAAGTGTAGAATTATACAAAGGTATAATTCTACACATCTGTCTGTTGACAGTAAGATTTACATTGCGCCAGGTTTCGAAGTCATTTACTGCTTGTTTCTATAGGGTTCTCTCAGTTTCGCACTCATCACACAGATACTAATCATGAAATGGAATGCAGTCTTTTGGTTTTACCACCAAGGCATCGTAAATCAACTGCCAGTGTTAAGCCTCAGAGGCTCCTCTCAGAAGTAGACAGAATATGACAGTACAAATATAAGAATATATTCTAATACAATGTGGATAACACAATGTTGTAATTTCCACCACAGCCGTTATTCCGAATTTTAATTGTGCGCCGTCATAATTTGCGTGGATGAAATTTGGACACCCATGCTATAGGCTTCTGTATGGATGAACCTGCTGTGTTGATGTATGCGCTTTAGAACGTTTTAATCATAGCCTATGCCCGGGCCTTTCTCTGTATTATTTGAACATTTGTATCTCGTTAAATATTAGCCACTATCGGGAGCCACCATTAGTTATAAATGTATGTGGAGATTTCTAACACTAAAGTGACAGTTCTTTCATTTGTAGCTTTAATTTTGCATCATTCCATTCTGTTAACCTTTCTTTCCTCTCTCACGTCTGTGTAGTTGTTCCTGAGGGTCACTAGCATTAGTAGATCATATTAGGCTAATGTTGAGCCTTTTTGTGCAAAGCAATGATGACGACACGTGTTTCCTTGCAGGTAACCATACTCTCCAGGAAAAACATCAGGGACAGACTGATATTCTACAATAGGTACAGGGATTGGACTGCTGACGACTGGGGTAAAGTCATTTTCTCTGATGAATCCCCTTTCCGATTGTTTGGGGCATCCGGAAAAAACCCATTGAGAACTTGTGGTCAATCCTCAAGAGGCAGGTGGACAAACATAGACCCACAAACTCTGACAAACTCCAAGCATTGATTATGCAAGAATGGGCTGCCATCAGTCAGGAAGTGGCCCAGAAGTTAATTGACAGCATGCCAGAGCGGATTGCAGAGGTCTTGAAAAAGGGTCAACACTGCCAATATTGACTCTTTGCATCAACTTCTTGTAATTGTCAATAAAAGCCTTTGACACTTATGAAATGCTTGTAATTATACTTCAGTATTCCATAGTAACATCTGACAACAATATCTAAAGATACTGAATCATTCAACTTTGTGGAAATTAATATTTGTGACATTCTCAAAACTTTTGGCCACAACTGTAGTTCCAATAGGATTCTAAACAGCTTCTACCCCTAAGCCATGACTCCTGAACACCTAATCAAATGGCTACCAAGACTATTTGCATTGCCCCCTCCTTTTACACCACTGCTACTCGGTTGTTATCATCTACACATAGTCACTTTAATAACTCTACCTACATGTACATATTACCTGAACTAACCGGTACCCCCCTGTATATAGTCTTGCTATTGTTATTTTACTGCTGCTCTTTAATTATTTGTTACTTTTATTTCTTAATCTTATCCATGATTTTATTTTTTAAACTGCATTGCTAGTTAGGGGCACATAAGTAAGCATTTCACTGTAAGGTCTACACCTGTTGTATTCGGCGCATGCGACTAATACAATTTGATTTGATACTATTACTTACTTGGAATGAATTTATTTATACGTTCCCAATGAAGATGGGAAAAATAATACACACCACCTGCATCAGTTAGGGCTTACATGCACTTTGGTGTGTATGGACTTCACATGACTGTATGAACCTCAGTACAACACTGACATCTAGAGGCTAAACACGGGGATAACGTGTTTTACATTGTTAGATGTGACATTTTTAGTGGAGTAAAGTACTGAAGTACAAATACTTCAAAGTACTATTTAAAGTTGGTTTTTGGGGTATCTGTACTTTACCAGTTATATTTTTGAAAACGTTTACTTAACTACACTCAAAGAAAATAAATGTACTTTTTACTCCATACATTTCCCTGACACCCAAAAGTACTCGTTACATTTTGAATGCTTAGCAGGACATGAAAATGGTCCAGAAAACATCCCTGATCTCTGATCTGGCAGACACACTAATCACAAATGCTTTGTTTGTAAATTATGTCTGAGTGCCCTTGGCTATCTGTAAAAAGGAGGGGGAAAAAGTGTGCCATTTGTTTACTTAATATAAGGAATTTTACTTTTACTTTGATACATAAGTATATTTAAAACCAAATACTTTTACTTAACTAGAATTTGACTGGGTGACTTTCACTTGAGTCATTTTCTATTAAGGTACATCATTTTTACTCAAGTATGACAATTGGGTACTTTTTCCACCACTGGACATGTCATTGCTATGAAAGATGACTTTATAAAAAAATTATCACCATTTCATATTCATTTAGAAAATGTATCGTCATTCTCATAAAACACAACTGAGTGAATCAGAAGTGGAAAGGGGCTGACAGATTGTCAGGTATTTTTGTTCATTTTTATTATTAACAAATACAGAAACAATGGGACAAGTCACATACCAAGAAATACAAACTTCATACATTGAACATAATATACACTACAGGCATTTTAACATTTCAGGGTGGGATCTCTGCTAGTTTTAAAGTTATGGCCCATTCTATACAGAGAAATTGGCATTGTAGGCAATGTAACCAATCATAGCCCTGTTTTTCTTGTATCATTGCACATCCTGAAACCATTTTCACAGTAATTATGTTGATAATGCTTTGAAATTGGATCATAACTCTAAAATGGTAGCAGAGATCCTACTATGGAACTTTGATATGCCTGTGGCTCAGGGCTCTCCAATCCTGTTCCTGGAGAGCTATCATCCTATAGGTTCACACTTACCAACACCAGTTGTAACTAACATGATTCAGTTGATCAACCAGGTAATTATTAGAATCAGGTGTGCTAGATTAGGGTTGGAGCGAAAACCTATAGGATGGTCGCTCTCAAGGAACCGGGTTAGAGAGCCCTGCTGTAGAGTATATTATGTTCAACAATATATAGGAAAATCAGCCAAAGCAAAAGTAGCTTATTCAATATTCATCAAAAAAATATATATAAAAATGAAATTACTACTCATATTACAGAACAAATGGTACCAATTTTTTGAAGCATCTACAGGTGAAACATTATGGAGTCTTGTAAGAGGCCTGGGTAAGCCCAAAATGTCACAAACGTTCCAACTTCAATTAATTATTTCTCAATTATGCTTTAAAGATACAAATGTCAAATATATGTCAACAATCCTTCCCCCAAAGGACCATTCTATGGATTAAACTGAATGAAAATCATGGTATTTTTCTTTCCTTGTTTTGTGAGGAATCACCCTGGTAGATAATGATCCTCCATCCATAGCATGGACCTGCTGACTGTCTGTCTTCCTGTTTGGTTGGGTGTCTATCCAAGCCAGTTAAAGTAAACAGCCTTCTCCCAGCCTCTGCTGCCAACTCACAGCTGAGTGTAGGATGTTTACATTAACTGTAGTCTTAGCACTGTATGGTCTGTCTGTATGCTGTCCTCTAGAGTGTTGTTATGAATAAGCTGTATGAGCCAACTGAGAAATACAACTGAGATGCACATATTAACAGTTGTCATCATAAGTTAATTTCAGCATTCCATTGAGATCAGTAGATAAGTGTTCTTCAATTTAGATCCTGGAGACCCACAGGGTGTGCACTGCTGGCTTCTGATTCAGCCCACTGTGCTCAGCACTGTAGTCTTGACCATTAGCTTTCCAACATCTGGTGTGTTAGTCAAGCTGGAGTGGCACACAAGCCTTCACAGCTTGTGGATTCCCAGGACCAGGGTTGAAGGACACTGAACTAAGGCATTGGTAAGGATGCAGTCTGTCGTACTAACAGTATCATTAGCAGGTCAAGCACCACATGGCACTGGTCTGTTTCCCAGTAGGAGCTGGAGGCAGCCAGCAGCAGCAAACACCTGACTGAAAGCTCTGATGATGTAGAACAGATTCCAGTCGGGGATGTTTACAGCCCCAAACAGCCCTCGTTTGGCACAAACCAGGTGGTATAACATACATCTCTTATTTGACAGTTTGCATGATCAACAAAAAAAATGCATCCCACTTGCATCTTCAAAATAGCCCAATTAACAATTACACTGCTCACAACGCAAGATATTGTGGTGTAAAGGAGTCTATGATTGGGGACAAACATAGCAATCCACACACGACACATCTCTATCCCATTTATCAAAAAGCTTTGTTCAGGGAGAGGCAATGTGTTTAGGGTCAGAGGGGTCACCAGAGCGGTTCCTTCCCAGCCCACAGAGTCACTTTGGTCAAAAGTAGAGCACTATAAGGAATAGAATGCCATTTGGGATGCACACCACCACACCACAGATGTGGTCGAACTCTTGATTCCCAGCCAAGATGCCCAGGCCACCGGTTGGTCTAACAATGGGCTTGGGTCAGGACAGCAGTGACACGGTCCTCCACCAAGGATCAACTCCTGGCCCCTTGTTCTCCCAACCCAATGTGCCACAGTCTGGACAACTGAGAAACAATGCGGTCATCTGGAAAACACTGACATGAGGGGCCAAATAGGATGAATGGAGGGAGGTAGGATGTTGCTCAAGTGATCACCAAATGGCAGACTATTCCCTATATAGTGTACTACTTTTGAACAGGGACAATTCTGAATCACTTGAGGAACATCCTTGGTCTCCCAAGCCAAGCACTAGTGCTCTCTTTTAAAATGTTTATGCTGATATACGAATGACTAAGAGAACATACATCAAAAATCAATATAAAGTACATTGAATTAATACAACGGCATAATTGAGGACAACATGAAACAATCAACAACCAAATGAAGATGCTCCAAATTACAATTTTTGTTTTGACATTGACTTGACTGGAGGGACTTTTGTCCTTGTCTGAATTTGGACTGTTGACACTTCGAACACCATGCAACAACCCTCATCATAATTATAGATACAAAGAAGAGCTTAAAACGTTATGAGATAAAGGAACGCTATCATTGACACTAATTTTCCCCAACAAGCTACTAACCATCAGTATACAGCTGGCTGGCTAGCTACCTTAGCTAGAATAGAAAATAATTAAGATACTGATTTATGGAAGGACACTAACAGGAGTCATACACGGCACAGGTAAACAAGCGTTGTCTGCCGATGCCTGTAGCTACCTAGCTAGCTACCTAAAGGTGGCTAACAAGCTCAAAATCAGCAAGAACAAACTTTCCCTTTGTTGTTGCTTGACAAGGTTATTGGACAGCAACCGGTCTACTTTGAGCTAGCTAGCTACTTTGTTAGCTAATGTTAACTAGTTATTCTGGTAAATGTTAGCTAGCAAAGCTAATTTAGTGAATGAGGTGTCAAGTAGTCATGCTCCCTTCTTACCCGAGTCTTCTTTCAACTGTTTGTAAAAACAATAGGCAAACGCTAGTAGTTAGCTTGGTATATCAGTGCCTGTAGTCATCCCTTGAAGATTAGCTAACTTTGCTGACTGGCTATTGTTAGCTAGCTTGCTAAGTACCCAGCTAGCTAACGGTTTTCTACTGATATGACTTGACAATTCCTTACCACCAGCTTCTCCGTCTATTCTCAGCATATTAAAACGCGCTACCCTTCACAACAAACCACTTCCCCTACTTTTACTTTTGTTTTTGCAACAGTTTAAAACTTACTTCTCCAGTTTGCTTCCGTTTCACTCACTTGTATTTATTTTGACCTTTGGTTACCCGACACTGATATTGACGTCATTGTCATGGAAACAGAACTAATTCTTCTTCGTGTGGCTTTACGACAGACGAGACGCTTTCTTGCGTATTGCTGCCTTCTACAGCTCGGAATTTGAATTGCACATTTTGGTCACAAAAAAGGGAAAATGGAAGGGGAAAAAAGGCATTCCACCACCACCTAACCCTGCACATATAAACCAATATCTCTCAAAAACCCACCACCCCATCCCGCTACTTTGGCCCTAACAGATCCCACACTAGGCCGCCGGCCTGGAAGAATCCCAGCTAGCACAATGGATCTGGGCCGATTCCAGCTGAGAGTCGAGGCACTCGGCTGAGAGTCAGATTCGGCAGACGTCATGTGGCCTATTGAGTCTGGCACTATTATTTATCGCTAGGATTTGGGGATTGAGCTCAGGGCGGTTCCAGTGTGAGTTATCTGGCCTAAATGTATTATTTGGGGCTCGGGACGATTGGGGCTACTCTCTGGCAGATGATTACACTGGGTGCTTTATATAATTAACGTTTAATTATTTATTTTTCCATATTTTCTCATTGTTTCTGCGATCAAAAAATACAATTAACATTTAAATTAAATTCTTTAAGAGTCTTGTGTAGTATTTTAGTAATTTGATACTTTGTGCAAGGCAATTGATAAGCTTTAAAAACTTTGTGGATGGAGCCTGATTCGAGACCCGTGCCGGCCGCGACTGGGAGACCCATGCCGGCAGCTAAACCCTCCCGAGTTAAGGGAGGGTTTGGCTGGCCGGGATGACCTTGTCCCGTCATGCTGGAGCAACTCCTGTGGTTGGCCAGGCGCATGCACGTTGACACGGTCACCAGGTGTATGATGTTTCGTCCGACACCATTTTTTTTGTGTGGATGGGTATAATTTGTATGTATAAAATGTATAATAGTAATATTTAAAATGACTAAATATGTATACATTTATTTAAATTTGCATCGGTTCTGGGGGGATTTTGGTAAGATGCCGGAAAAGTCGGCTCAATTCCGGTATACGGAAACGGACGATGCTGGGCAGTCATACATTTTGATTCGGGGCTGCGGTTCTGGGGGGATTGTGGTAAAATGCCGGCAAAGTCGGCTCAATTCCGGTATACGGAAACGGACGATTCTGGGCAGTCATACATTTTGATTCGGGGCTGATTCCGGCACCTGATTCCCATGTCAATTCAATCAATCAACCCCCCCCAGCACTAAAATGTCTCACACACAAAAAAATGTCTGCTGCTACCACATCTATCCAACCTGGACTCAGGGGTAGCTGTAACATAGTAAATGTATATCTGTCTACCTCCATTTAGTATGATATGTTACATTTCATATGGTATGTATTAATTGGTGATTTCCATCAGTCATTTTGTATGAAATATTACGAATTGCAATTCGTACAATGTGTTGCGAATCCAATTTCTTGTGGCTAACATTAGCGAGATGGCTAATGTTAGCTAGGCTAGAGGTTAGGGTTGGGGATTAAGGTTAAGGTTACAGTTAGGAGTTAGGTTAAAGAGTTAAGCTTAAGGTTAGGGGAAGGTTTAGCTAACATGCTAAGTAGCTGCAAAGTAGCAAAAAAGTGGTAAGTATTTGCCAAGTTGCTAAAATTTTAAAGTTGTCCGTGATGAGATTCAAACTCACAACCTTTCGGTTGTTAGACGTTCATGTTATGCACCTGTAACAGTATAACTTTATACCGTCCCCTCGCCCATACCCGGGTGCGAACCAGGGACCCTCTGCACACATCAAAAACTGACACCCACGAAGCATCGTTACCCATCGCTCCACAAAAGCCACAGCCCTTGCAGAGCAAGAGGAACCACTACTTCAAGGTCTCAGAGCAAGTGACGTCACCGATTGAAACGCTATTTAGCGCGCACCGCTAACTAAGCTAGCCGTTTCACATCCGTTACACTCACCCCCCTTTTGAACTCCTCCTTTTTCCGCAGCAATCAGTGATCTGGGTCAACAGCATCAATCTAACAATTTAACTTTAGACCGTCCCCTCGCCCAGACCCGGGCGTGAACCAGGGACCCTCTGCACACATCAACAACAGTCACCCACGAAGCATCATTACCCATCGCGCCACAAAAGCCACGGCCCTTGCAGAGCAAGGGGAACCACTACTTCAAGGTCTCAGAACAAGTGACGTCACCGATTGAAACGCTATTTAGCGTGCACCGCTAACTAAGCTAGCCGTTTCACATCCGTTACACTCCCACTCATCCACTCCGACCAACCAACCTCCTTTCGTTTTTGCCTTAATCAGGCTAGGGTCTATTCCTCTCCACTTCCTGTCTGACTGACATGCCCAAAGTAAACTGCCTGTTACTCAGGCCCAGAAGCCAGGATATGCATATAATTGGTACCATTGGATAGACACACTTTGAAGTTTGTAGAAATTGTAAAATAATGCATGAGACTATAACACAATTTATATGGTAGGAGAAAATCCAAAGAAAAACCAACCAGAATGTTTTTTTTCGAGAGAGCCCATCCTCTTACAATGGAAAGCTATGGGGCATATGCAATTCCAGCTCCCAGATTGCAATTCCTATGGCTTCCACTAGATGTCAACAGTCTTTGTTCAAGGTTTCAAGCTTTTTTCTTCCCAAACGAGGAAGAATTTTGAGTTTTGGTACTGGGAGTCAGAGTTGGAATTCAGTCTGTGTGCGCACGACAAAGAGGATACGCACCTGCTAATTTTACTTTCCTATTGAACATACTTCTTTCCGTATGAAATATTATATAGTTTAATTACATTTTAGGGTACTTGAAGATTACATAGAAACGTATTTTGACTTGTTTTAATAAAGTTTAGCGGTAGCTTTTTGGATTCCTTTCTTCGCATGTTGAACAAGTGGATTTCTCAAATCGATGGCGCCAACTAAACAGACCTTTTGGGATATAAAGAAGGATTATATATAACAAAACGACCATCTATGTTGTAGCTGGAACCCGTTGGATTGCAAATCAGAGGAAGATTTTCAAAAAGTAAGTGAATATTTAATCACTATTTGTGATTTTATGAAGCCTGTGCTGGTTGAAAAATATTTTGATGTGAGGCGCCGTCCTCAAACAATCGCATGGTATGCTTTCGCTGTAAAGCCTATTGTAAATTGGACAATGCAGTTAGATGAACAAGAATTTAAGCGTTTAACTGTTATAAGACACTTGTGTGTACCTAGATGTTTAATATCCATAATTTGTATGATTATTTATTTGAATTGCGCACCCTCCAATTTGACCGGAAGTTGTCGCCAGGTGTCCCGCTGGCGGTATGTAACCATACCAAACGTAACATATCATACTAATTTGAGTGTGCTAGATTTACATGTACTATGTTAAATCTAATCTATGAGACCAGGCTGGGACCAGGCGCCCCCACAGTTGACACACAGTGCTTTCTTTACCCTAACTTTACACTTCCTGTGCCCTCCTGCACATTACTCACATTGTGGTATCTCCCTTCTACACACTTCTGCAACATGTCAAAATCTTTAGCAGCTAAAGCACCATAGCGTGTTCGGAACAAAAGCACTCATGGATTAGCTGAAACCTAACCTGACCTTATCAACTCTGTATCGAAGTTGAACAAGACAGACAGGGTACCCAGTGAGCAAAATGGCATATTTTAGACGTCCCTGCACTGGGCAGTGAGCAAAATGAGGTCTTTCAATTTACCCTACCATTAAAAGGGGGTGAACTCACTGATTTCGGCTCAGTTTTCCTCCTCCTCATTAAGAAATTCAACTGTGGAGAGGAAATGTGCATCTTGAGGGTGTGGTTTAATGTGAATGTGTTATGTTCATTATAGCCTACCCTGACAGTACTGTTGTTTGTTCCTCTTCACTCACCGTGATTGAGATAGCCCCAACAGCCACCATACCAAAGATACAGTATATTGGTAATTTGGCTAAAGGAATAACAGTTGTGCTTATGATGCCAACGTTAGCTCATGAATGTGAGGATGTTTGAGTTGGAGAACACCCAAGTCGTTCATATAAGGTATGAAGGTAAGACCTAGATGCAGACCACGTTGAATAAACAATAGTATAATGATACCATAGGGGCAGGCAATAGACAGGTCAGGGCAGGCAGGTGTCAGTAACCAGAGGTGAGGCAACGGTACTGGATGGCAGGCAGGCTCAGGGTATGCAGAGGTCAAAAATCCACCGGAGGGGAGCAAAGGTACAGGTCGGTAGGCAGGCTCAGAGTCAGGGGCAGGCAGAGTGGTCAGGCAGGTGGGCTCGGAGTCAGGACAGGCAACAGTCAAAACCAGGAGGGCGAGAAAAGAGAGACTGGGAAAAAGCAGGAGCTGAAAAACAAAATGCTGGTTGACTTGACAAATAAGGCAAACTGGCAACAGACAAACAGAGAGCACAGATATAAATACACAGGGGATAATGGGGAAGATGGGCGACAACTGGAGGGGGTGGAGACAATCACAAAGACAGGTGAAACAGATCAGGGTGTGACAGTTTATAAAGAACAGTCTTGTTCTTTCAACATAACATTGGCAATGTTATGTTTGTTGTATGTGTCGTTGTCTCACGTCTCTCAAACAAGTCCGAGGCGCTGCGTGTAATGACTCAATTGGGTAGTTCTGCTGTCTATATAGAAATGGATGGGCTGTAGGTTGATTCTGCTGCTACAATTGGATAGCGTGCAGCTGTTTCACTGTTCACCCTCATTGCATGACAATTCTCCTTGCGTGTTTTGCTCTGATAATTTAGATGGGGGATGCAAGCTATCCCGTGTTAGTGGGAAAGTGGGAAACATTGAAATCCAAACCCATCCCTCAAATATCCAAGTTATAAATTCCTTAATTCTCACAAATCTCTGTTTTGTAAAATAATGACTTTGTGACTAAAGTTATCCAAATTTCACTTTTTAGTAAATTTGGGGACTATAATTGATGATTATGATAACTACCGATGCCACATTTGCCGATTTCAACCAGAGATCTTTATTTTTGAATATTTAATATTAATAACTCCCTTATTACACTCTTTGAGGAAGGAGAGGATATTCTTAATTGGCAGATCACTTCCATGACCCAAAATAATTCTGCACTAACATTACCGTATCATTTCCCAGTTTCTGCCTTAGACCATCAGTACCAAACAAAGTCGTTTCTGAAATCTATGTAAAGACACACATGACGAATTAAACTAGACATATGGAAATTATTATTCTCAGAAAGTGACTCCTTATAGATATTGGACTCTCATGTTGCTTGGCAACAGCGCTAGTTTATATTGAATGATAAAATGTCTAGAATAATCATAATCTATTATCTAAATTGTCATGAGACTACAGAAGCAGGCATAGCTACTTATTCACCTGAGATGTGTCTGCACTGCTTTCATATATAAAATAAACATATCAGCAAATGTTTTGTCACATTATTGTGCTACAGAAACTTGTGCAGTTGTTTTATTGTTTCTTGTTCTTCAGGCCACACACACACAACTCCAATATTTCTGGCGATCATGCTGTGTTTTCCCAAAACATTCCATCAACAAGATGAACACAGAAACAGACAATAAAATTCCTTTCTCAAATAGTGTAACAAGTGACAAAAACCCCCAAATAAAACATTTCTACTGTCCACTGGATGATAATGAAACAACTAGCGATGGTGTTGACTTTGGTAGAGGTCATCCATTGTAACAAGCGTCCCCCTATGGCCTTAAATCAATGGGAATAAAAAGGCTCTCATCCAAGAAGCGCTGCAATCCAAGAAACGCTCAAAGATCATTGTGACATCAGTTTTTGATTACCATATCGGAAAAAGAGTTCCATGTCGTGACCTGATGTCTGCAGAACACAATTTCATGATTTCTCCAGAGGTGGTATCTGCATTATTGAAGAGGAAGCCGTATAAGGCCAGAGGATTTTAGTGTCTCTTGACTTGTTTCCAATAGTATAATATAACCCATCTGTCCTCTCTCAGTGTAACACAATCAGTCTGTCTATCAAAACACCACGGCCATCATGGTGCCTGAGTTGGTAACCTCACTCCTCAGCTTGAAATGTCATAAAATTGCTAGCTTTTAGGTGGTGCAGCTGGCTAAGAGGTTGTCAATAAGGCAGTCGTGAGTTTGCAAGACACTGGTCCCAAGATCCAGTCTTGGTGTGAGCTGGTGAGGGAGGAAGAGGTACTGTTAAGCATGCAGTGTGATGCACGTTACAGATGCATGTTACAGTGGTGACGTCAGACTCGGATCTGCAGTTGTACTAAGCACAACGTCTGGGGTCGCTATGGAGTGAGTTTAGAGAGGTGTGTCACGTTGGTATCAAGGGTCAGGAGACAGGCGCAGGAATGCGTAATAGTTTTTTTTATTTCTTCACCCAAATTACAGTGTGCCATGTACAGGCACGAAGACTAAACAAACACGTATACCAAACATAGGGTTGAGACCCAAACAAAGAGCGAGGAGTACCTCAAATAAATAAACAATCGCACAATGATTATCACACGGGACGAGACCTGTAATCATCTGCACATTACACGTGGCACGATAGCCAAAACACAGCACAGGTACTCACACGACCAACGGACATTGGAACAATAATCAAAAGGACAATGGTGAACAAAGGGCACACTTATACAATTACTAAACAAATGGGAATAGGGACCAGGTGTGCGGAATGACAGTTCCGGAGGGTTCCGTGACAAGGTGAGTGTAAACGGTGCTATTGAGTCATGTCAAAGAGTAGCAGATATTCGGCGCATGTGACAAATAAAATTTGATTTGATCATGATCGGATCATGTAAACCCTATGTTAATGCAAGATGTAATCTGGGTTTTGTTGTCATGGCATTTAACTGGTGCAGCTAGATTCTACTAAGAAGCTGTGTTGTGGGACAAAACTCAGTCACGATTAGTCCTGAGAGTCCCCAACAGAGCCCTTCTTTCAAATCGCATCAATTCAGGTCTTCCTGGTATGGGATGCCCTGAAGACACAACCATTCCATAGTTCAGTTGATTCTCAGGTGTTTTTTTCTGTCCTATTCCCTAGCTGACGATCCAACAGAGAGCTTGTTGGGATCCCAGCGCAACCCCCCTGTATGCAATACATCTCCTTGTCCCCCGTAGAACCTGGCTCTCAGTCTCATCCCATTCAGACTAATGTGAGAAATGTGCCCCAACACAGTAATGTCCTTCATTTGTCTCTAGTTTACAGTGATTTGTCAGTGTAATTTCCTTCTCATTAAACTCAATGAAATGGACCTAAATAAAACAACAACACCTCCTCCTCCGTTTAGAGACCCTGGCTGCCTCATTATGGATGTTGTCAGTTCTTCTTTCCTATAAAGGAAGAGAGGAAAAATGAATCTGTCATTAAATCCATCAGTCCTGAGTTGATTGAAACAGTGTTGATTCCATTGTTTGCTTGAGAAGGAGAGTAGAGGGGGATGAGAAGGAGAGCAGAGGGAAACGAAAAGCAGAGCAGAGGGAAATGAGAAGGAGACGGCTATGAGAAGGAGAGGAGAGGGGGATGAGAGGGAGAGGAGAGGGGGATGAGAAGGAGACAAGAGGGGAATGAGAAAGAGAGCAGAGGGGGATGTACTGTATATGATTAGTCTTTGAGTGGTACTCTGAGGCGCTAATGTCCATAAGCATAGCTGCTGTGTGTGTATGTGGCGTGTGCGTGCTTGTGTGTGTGATGCCGTCGTCAATAAGCGGAGCCATCGATCGGTCCGGAGGGAGCAATTATTGCAGTATGAATCTGCCGAAGAGGAAATGTTATACCATCCCCCACAGCCTCATTATCCTGGATGACAATGATGAGGGGAATTTCATATAGAAAGCAAAGGCTACAAAATGTGGCAGATATGAGTTAAAACTATTTTATGTGTGGTGTTTTTGTCTTATAATGCTTTTGATCTTAAATTAAAGTTCACTGTGGTTGATACGCTAGCTACCTTCAGGAAACACGTGCCACAAAAACCTGAAACAACCCTCACTGCGCTGTCCTGCCCTATCCTGTCCCATAATACCCCATCCAGTCCCAAATGTTCCCATCCTGCCCTAATTTACCCCATCATGCCCCATCCTGTGCCAAGCTTACCTTATCCTGCCCAATCTTACCCATCCTACCACATACAACCCCATCCTGTCCCAGTTTGCCCCATCCCACCCCCCCACCACATCCGGTCCCATCAAATCAAATGTATTTATATAGCCCTTCGTACATCAGCTGATATCTCAAAGTGCTTTACGGGAACCCAGCATAAAACCCCAAACAGCAAGCAATGCAGGTGTAGAAAGAAGGTGACTAGGAACAATTCCATAGAAAGGCACAAACCTAGGAAGAAACCTAGAGAGGAACCAGGCTATGAGGGGTGGCCAGTTCTCTTCTGGCTGTGCCGGGTGGAGATTATAACAGAACATGGCAAAGATGTTCAAATGTTCATAAATGACCAGCATGGTTAAATAATAATAATCACAGTAGTTGTCGAGGGTGCAGCAAGTCAGCATCTCAGGAGTAAATGTCAGTTGGCTTTTCAAAGCCGATCATTCAGAGTATCTCTACCGCTCCTGCTGTCTCTAGAGAGTTGAAAACTACAGGTCTGGGACAGGTAGCACGTCCGGTGAACAGGTCAGGGTTCCATAGCCGCAGGCAGAACAGTTTAAACTGGAGCAGCAGCATGGCCAGGTGGACTGGGGACAGCAAGGAGTCATCAGGCCAGGTAGTCCCAAGGCATGGTCCTAGGGCTCAGGTCCGAGAGAGAGAAAGAAAGAAAGAATTAGAGAGAGCATACTTAAATTCACATAGGACACCGGATAAGACAGGAGAAGTACTCCAGATATAACAGACTGACCCTAGCCCCCCGACACAAACTATTGCAATATACATACTAGAGGCTGAGACAGGAGGGGTCGGGAGACACTGTGGCCCCATCCAATGATACCCCCGGACAGGACCAAACAGGCAGGATATAACCCCACCCTCTTTGCCAAAGCACAGCACCCATACCAAAAGAGGAATAACCACCAACTTACCATCCTGAGACAAGGCAGAGTATAGCCCACAAAGATCTCTGCCACGGCACAACCCAAGGGGGGAGCGTCAACCCAGACAGGAAGATCACATCATTGACTCAACCCACTCAAGTGATGCACCCCTCCTGGGGATGCCCCTGTAATAGGGTTAGAGGCAGAGAATCCCAGTGGAGAGAGGGGAACCGGCCAGGCAGAGACAGCAAGGGCGGTTCGTTGCTCCAGAGCTTTTCCGTTCACCTTCACACTCCTGGGCCAGACTACACTCAATCATATGACCACTGAAGAGATGAGTCTTCAGTAAAGACTTAAAGGTTGAGACCAAGTCTGCGTTTCTCACATGGGTAGGCAGACCATTCCATAAAAATGGAGCTCTATAGTAGAAAGCCCTGCCTCCAGCTGTTTGTTTAGAAATTCTAGGGACAATAAGGAGGCCTGCGTCTTGTAGCATACGTGTAGGCATGTACGGCAGGACCAAATCAGAAAGATAGGTAGGAGCAAGCCCATGTAATGCTTTGTAGGTAAGCAGTAAAACCTTGAAATCAGCCCTTGCTTTAACAGGATGCCAGTGTAGGGAGGCTAGCACTAGAGTAATATGATCACATTTTTGGGTTCTAGTCAGGATTCTAGCAGCCGTATTTAGCACTAACTGAAGTTTATTTAGTGCTTTATCTGGGTAGACGGAAAGTAGAGCATTGCAGTAGTCTAACCTAGAAGTAACAAAAGCATGGATTAATTTTTCTACATCTTATTGGACAGAAAGTTTCTGATTTTTGCAATGTTTCTTAGATGGAAAAAAGCTGTCCTTGAAACAGTCTTGATATGTTCATCAAAAGAGAGATCAGGGTCCAGAGTAACGCCGAGGTCCTTCACAGTTTTATTTGAGACGACTGTACAGCCATCAAGATTAATTGTCAGATACAACAGAAGATCTCTTGGTTTCTTGGGACCTAGAACAAGCATCTCTGTTTTGTCCGAGTTTAAAAGTAGAACGTTTGCCCGCCATCCACTTCCTTATGTCTGAAACACAAGCTTCTTGCGAGGGCAATTTTGGGGCTTCACCATGTTTCATTGAAATGTACAGCTGTGTGTCATCCGCATAGCAGTGAAAGTTAACATTATGTTTTTGAATGACATCCTCAAGAGGTAAAATATATAGTGAAAGAAATAGTGGTCTTAATACAGAACCTTGAGGAACACTGAAATTTACATTTGATTTGTCAGAGGACAAACCATTTACAGAGACAAACTGATATATTTCGGACAGATAAGATCTAAACCAGGCCAGAACTTGTCCGTGTAGAGCAATTTGGGTTTCCAATCTCTCCAAAAGAATGTGGTGATCAATGGTATCAAAAGCAGCGCTAAGGTCTTGGAGCACGAGGACAGATGCAGAGCCTCGGTCTGACACCAATAAAAGGTCATTTACCACCTTCACAAGTGCAGTTTCAGTGCTATGATGGGGTCTAAAACCAGACTGAAGCATTTCGTATGCATTGTTTGTGTTCAGAAAGGCAGCAAGTTGCTGCGCAACAGCCTTTTCAAAAAAATTTGAGAGGAATGGAAGATTCAATATAGATTGATAGCTTTTTATATTTTCTGCCGTTTTCAAGAGAAGCTTTATTACCGCCACTTTTAGTGAGTTTGGTACACATCCGGTGGATAGAGAGCCATTTATTATGTTCAACATAGGAGGTCCAAGCACAGGAAACAGCTCTGTTAGTAGTTTAGTTGGAATAGGGTCCAGTATGCAGCTTAAAGGTTTAGAAGCCATTATTATTTTCAACACTGTGTCAAGAGATATAGTACTAAAACACTTGAGTGTCTCTCTTGATCCCAGGTCCAGAGTTGTGCAGACTCAGGACAACTGAGCTTTGGAGGAATACACAGATTTAAAGAGGAGTCCGTAATTTGCTTTCTAATGATCATGATCTTTTCCTTAAAGAAGTTAATGAATTTATTACTGCTGAAGTGAAAGCCATCCTCTCTTGAGGAATGCTGCTTTTTAGTTAGCTTTGCAACAGTATCAAAAATACATTTTGGATTTTTCTTATTTTCCTCAATTAAGTTGGAAAAATAGGATGATCGAGCAGCAGTGAGGGCTCTTCGATACTGCACGGTACTGTCTTTCCAAGCTAGTTGGAAGACTTCCAGTTTGGTGTGGCGCCATTTCCGTTCCAATTTTCTGGAAGCTTTGCTACAGAGCTCAGATATTTTCTGTATATCAGGGAGCTAGTTTCTTATGACAAATGTTTTTCGTTTTTAGGGGTGCAACTGCATCTAGGGTATTGCGCAAGGTTGAATTGAGTTCCTCAGTTAGGTGGTTAACTGATTTTTGTCCTCTGACGTCCTTGGGTAGGCAGAGGGGGTCTGGAAGGGCATCAAGGAATCTTTGGGTTGTCTGAGAATTTATAGCACGACTTTTGATGCTCCTTGGTTGGGGTCCGAGCAGATTATTTGTTGCGATTGCAAATGTAATAAAATGGTGTTCCGATAGTCAAGCATTATGAGGAAAAACATTAAGATCCATAACATCTATTCCATGGGACAAAACTAGGTCCAGAGTATGACTGTGACAGTGAGTAGGTCCAGAGACATGTTGGAAAAAACCCACTGAGTCGATGATGGCTCCGAAAACCTTTTGGAGTGGTTCTGTGGACATTTCCATGTGAATATTAAAATCACCAAAAATTTGAATATTATCTGCTATGACTACAAGGTCTGATAGGAATTCAGGGAACTCAGTGAGGAACGATGTATATGGCCCAGGAAGCCTGTAAACAGTAGCTATAAAAAGTGATTGAGTAGGCTGCATAGATTTCATAACTAGAAGCTCAAAAGATGAAAACGTCTTTTTTTTGTAAATTGAAATTTGCTATCGTAAATGTTAGCAAGACCTCCGCCTTTGCGGGATGCAAGGGGATATGGTCACTAGTGTAGCCAGGAGGTGAGGCCTCATTTAACACAGTGAATTCATCAGGCTTAACCCATGTTTCAGTCAGGTCAATCACATCAAGATTATGATGAGTGATTACTTCATTGACTATAACTGCCTTTGAAGTGAGGGATCTAACATTAAGTAGCCCTATTTTGAGATGTGAGGTATCACGATCTCTTTCAATAACGGCAGGAATGGGGGAGGTCTTTATCCTAGTGAGATTGCTTAGGCGAACACCGCCATGTTTAGTTTTGCCCAACCTAGGTCGAGGCACAGACACGGTCTCAATGGGGATAATTGAGCTGACTACACTGACTGTGCTAGTGGCAGACTCCACTAAGCTGGCAGGCTGGCTAACAGCCTGCTGCCTGGCCTGCACCCTATTTCATTGTGGAGCTAGAGGAGTTAGAGCCCTGTCTATGTTGGTAGATAAGATGAGAGCACCCCTCCAGCTAGGAGGAGTCCATCACTCCTCAGCAGGCCAGGTTTGTCCTGTTTGTGGGTGAGTCCCAGAAAGAGGGCCAATTATCTACAAATTCTATCTTTTGGGAGGGGCAGAAAACGGTTTTCAACCAGCGATTGAGTTGTGAGACTGCTGTTGAGCTCATCACTCCCCCTAACTGGGAGGGGGCCAGAGACAATTACTCGATGCCGACACATCGTTCTAGCTGATTTGTACGCTGAAGCTATGTTTCGCTTGGTGACCTCTGACTGTCCTAACATCGTTGGTGCCGACGTGGATAACAATATCTCTACTCTCTACACTCGCTAGTTTTAGCTTTAGCCAGCACCATCTTCAGATTAGCCTTAACGTCGGTAGCCCTGCCCCCTGGTAAACAGTGTATGATCGCTGGATGATTCGTTTTAAGTCTAATACTGAGGGTAATGGAGTCGCCAATGACTAGGGTTTTCAATTTGTCAGAGCTAATGGTGGGAAGCTTCGGCGTCTCAGACCCTGTAATGGGAGGAGTAGAGACAAGAGAAGGCTCGGCCTCAGACTCCAACTCGCTGCTTAAAGAGGAAAACCGGTTGAAAGTTTGTCGGCTGAATGAGC
Source organism: Oncorhynchus masou masou (assembly GCF_036934945.1). NCBI lineage: Eukaryota > Metazoa > Chordata > Actinopteri > Salmoniformes > Salmonidae > Oncorhynchus > Oncorhynchus masou. Next base: position 30,683,825 of record NC_088223.1, on the reverse strand, counting down.
GACACCTGTTGTGCATTCCTACATCATTTTCCTCGAGAAGCCATGAGAAAGTTGTCCGGCTGCGGGGACCGTGTGAGGGGATTTATACTAACGTTACTATCTGTACTCACTGGTGGCACAGACGCTGTTTCATCCTTTCCTACACTGAATTTACCCTTGTCTAACGCTTGTGTCTGAAGCTGGGCTTGCAGCACAGCTATCCTCGCCGTAAGGCGATCGTTCTCCTGTATATTATGAGTACAGCGACTACAATTAGAAGGCATCATGTTAATGTTACTACTTAGCTTTGGCTGTTGGAGGTCCTGACGAACCATGTCCAGATAAAGCGTCCGGAATGAAAATGTTGAATGAGACGAAAGTTGAGTGAGGGAAAAACTGACAATATAAACAATAGTTAAAAAGTAAGAAATGTAAAGTTGTCAGGTAGCAAAGTAAGGTTGGCAACAAAACGCACAGCAACACATAAACAAGTCTGCAAGTTGTGACCGGAAATGACGGTCAACAAAACCAGTACCATACACCTACATGGACCCTTCCCATCCTATCCCATCCTACCTCCTCTGCCTTCACCTACCCCATCCATTCCCATTTCCCCATCCTGCCCCATCTAGTCTCCCCTGCCACCTCTACCCTGTCCTATATACCCAATGGCCTTGGAGAATTTATGTTTTGTGTTAAGTAAGGCTGAAGCTACTCATGTTATCTCACTCCATCAATAGCAAATACATTAACAATATCCAGTGGCTACAAACACTCTATTAATTTACCACGGCCTGTCCCTACAGGGGCAGAGGGATAGTTGGAGGCAACGAGGTGGATCCCCTTACCCCTCCCTGGGAACCGGCGTCGACTCGCTGCTGGGGGATCGATGCCCATCGAGCTGGGCTGGGCGAGAGGCCATACTGGGGGGTGAGAGTAAGAGGCTGGGCTGGGGGGAGAGGAAGGTTGGGCTGGAGGGAGAGAGGCTGGGCTGAGAGCAAGAGGCTGGGCTTGGGAAAAGGGGGGCTTGAAGGAAGAGGGAGGCTGGGCTAGGGCGAGAGGGAGGCAGGCAGCCAGGGAGGAGGAAGTCCCCTGCCTCCAGCTCAGAGCGCTCCTGGTTCTCCAGGTCTCGAGTGACACTGCCCACCACCTAAGAGCCTCAGCAGAGCAGACGCAGCGGAGACGAAGGGGATGTGCTGTCCAGTATTGTAGAGGACAAGGGTAATAGATACTGTGGGCCCTGGTCCATGGCAGAAGGCTAAGACCTCCATTGACAGTTAATTGTTAGGCAGACATTGAGCCATTTATCACTTGGAGAAGAAATAGCCCTCCTTTGGCTTCCAGTGGATTTGATCCTCTTAGGTTGACATGTGTGCATCCCAAATGGCCTCCTATTCTTTATATACTGCACTACCTTTTACCAGAGCCCTTGTAGTAAAGGGAATAGGGTGCCATTTGAAATGCACACATGATAACCTTTAGTTCACACTCAGGGAGAAGCACACAGGGGAATGAAAGGGCAGTGTACATGAGATAATGGTGCCGGAGGAGATGGCTGTTGTTTTATGGTCCCCTAACCAATTATCCTATTGTGTGAGTTTTTTTTGCATTATTTTTAAATATTTGTACATAATGTTTCTGCCACCGTCTCTTATGACCGAAAATAGCTTCTAGATATCAGGACAGCGATTACTCACCTTGTACTGGAAGAATATTTTTTCTTTAAGGAGTCGGACGCAAAAGATTTACTTCAAACACCTGACAAGGCCCTCATCCTCGTCATTCGCAGGAGAAAGAGACGGAGACGTAGGTTGGGGTGCCTTGTAAGGATCCGAAGGCGAGTGGGTAATCTGCCTTTACCATCGGTCCTATTAGCCAACGTACAATCATTGTATAATGAAATAGACAAACTACGATCACATATATCCTACCAACGGGACATTAAAAACTGTAATATCTTATGTTTCACTGAGTCATGGCTGAATGACGACATGAATAACATACAGATAGCGGGTTTTACACTGTATCGTCAGGATAGAAATGCCACGTCTGTTAAGACAAGGAGTGGAGGTCTATGTACAGTAGAGGTCGGAAGTGTACATACACAGGCTGGAGTCATTAAAACTCCTTTTGCAACCACTCCACAAGTTTCTTGATAACAAACTATAGTTTTGGAAAGCCACTCAATGTTAGTGATGGCTATATATCAGTCTGATGGCCTTGAGATAGAAGCTGTTTTTCAGTCTCTCGGTCCCAGCTTTGAAGCACCTGTACTGACCTCGCCTTCTTGATGATAACGGGGTGAACAGGCAGTGGCTCGGGTGGTTGTTGTCCTTGATGATCTTTTTGGCCTTCCTGTGACATCGGGTGGTGTAGGTGTCCTGGAGGGCATGTAGTTTGCCCCCGGTGATGCATTGTGCAGACCTCACTACCCTCTGGAGAGGCTTACGGTTGTGGGTGGAGCAGTTGCCATACCAGTAACTGATACAGCCCGACAGGATGCTCTCGATTGTGCATCTGTAGAAGTTTGTGAGTGTTTTTGGTGACAAGCCAAATTTCTTCAGCCTCCTGAGGTTGAAGAGGCGCTATTGCGCCTTCTTCACCATGCTGTCTGTGTGGGTGGACCATTTCAGTATGTCCGTGATGTGTACGCAGAAGAACTTTAAAAACTTTCCACCTTCTCCACTACTGTCCCGTCGATTTGGATAGGGGGGTGCTCCCTCTGCTGTTTTCTGAAGTCCACGATCATCTCCTTTGTTTTGCTGAGTGTCAGGTTATTTTCCTGACACCACACTCCTCCACGTAGGCCTGTGAGGAGAGCCCTCACCTCGTCCCTGCAGGATGTCTTGTCATTGTTGATAATCAAGCCTACCACTGTAGTGTCGTCTGCAATCTTGATGATTGAGTTGGAGGCGTGCATGGCCATGCAGTCATGGGTGAACAGGGAGTACAAGAGAGGGCTGAGAACGCACCCTTGTGGAGCCCCAGTGTTGAGGATCAGTTGGTGGGGATGTTGTTTCCTACCCTCACCACCTGGGGGGTGTCCCGTCAGAAAGTCCAGGACCCAGTTGCACAGGGCGGGGTTGAGACCCAGGGTCTGGAGCTTAATGGTGAGTTTGGAAGGTACAGTGTAGTTAAATGCTGAGCTGTAGCCGATGAACATTCTTACATAGGTATTCCTCTCTTCCAGATGGGTTAGGGCAGTGTGCAGTGTGATTGCGATTGTGTTGTCTGTGGACCTATTGGGGCGGTAAGCAAATTGGAGTGGGTCTAAGGTGTCAGGTAGGGTGGAGGTCATATGATCCTTTACTAGTCTCTCAAAGTACTTGATGATGACGGAAGTGAGTGCTACGGGGCGGTATTCAGGGATGCCGTCTGGGCCGGCAGTCTTGCGAGGGTTAACACATTTTAAATGTTTTACTCATGTTGGCTGCGGTGAAGGAGAGCCCGCAGGTTTTGGTAGCAGGCTGTGTCGGTGTCACTGTATGGTCCTCAAAGCGAGCAAAGAAGTTGTTTAGTTTGTCTGGGAGCAAGACATCGGGGTCCACAACAGGGCTGGTTTTCTTTTTGTAGTCCGTGATTGACTGTATAATTGCGACTTTACTTTGTCTCTATACTGACGCTTAGCTTTTTTGTTTGCCTTGCGGAGGGAATAGCTACACTGTTTGTATTTGGTCATGTTTCCGGACACCTTGCCCCGATTAAAAGCAATGGTTCGCGCTTTCAGTTTTGCGCGAATGCTGCCATCAATCCACGGTTTCTGGTTGGGGAAGGTTTTAATAGTTGCTGTGGGTACAACATCACCGACGCGCTTGCTAATAAACTCGCTTACCGAATCAGCGTATACATCAATGTTGTTGTTCGACGCTATCCGGAACATATCCCAGTCTTCATGATCGAAGCAATCTTGAAGAGTGGAATCAGATTGGTCGGACCAGCGTTGAACAGACCTGAGCACGGGCGTTTCCTGTTTCTGTCTATAGACTGGGAGCAACAAAAATGGAGCCGTGGTCAAATTTGCTAAAATGAGGGCGAGGGAGGGCTTTGTATGCATCGCAGAAGTTAGAGTAACAATGATCCAGAATTTTGCCATCCCGGGTCGTGCATTCTATATGCTGCTAAAATTTAGGGAGCCTTGTTTTCAGATTAGCCTTGTTAAAATCCCCAGCTACAATAAATGCAGCCTCAGGATATGTGGTTTCCAGTTTACATCGAGTGAAGTTTACATCAATGAATTTCTTTCAGGGCCGTCTAGGTGTCTGCTTGGGGGGGGGTATACATGACTGTGATTATAATCGAAGAGAAGTCTCTTGGTAGATAATGCGGTCGGCATTTGATTGTAAGGAATTCTAGGTCAGGTGAACAAAAGGACTTGAGTTCCTTTATGTTGTTACCATCATATATTTGTAAACAACAGCTCGTGCACAAAATCTTATGACGTCTCAAGGTTTTGCTCGCCTGAAGAAGAGTATCTCATGATAAGCTGTAGACCACACTATTTACCAAGATAGTTTGATCAATATTCTCTGTAGCTGTCTTTTTACCACTACAAACCGATGCTGGCACCAAGATCTCAGACAGGAAAACACTCATTCAGAGATGGTGCTCCTAGTGGCCGGGGATTTTAATGCAGGGAAACAAATCCATTTGACCTAATTTCTACCAGCATGTTAAATGTGCATCCAGAGGGGAAAAAAAATTCTAGACCACCTTTACTCCACACACAGAGATGTGTACATAGCTCTCCCTTGCCCTCCATTTGACAAATCTGACCATAATTCTATCCTCCTGATTCCTGCTTACAATCAAATACTAAAGCAGGAAGCACCAGTGACTCGGTCAGTAAAAAGTGGTCAGATGAAGCAGATGCTAAGCTACAGGACTGTTTTCATAGCATAGACTGGAATATGTTACAGGATTCTTACAATGGCATTGAGGAGTACATCACATCAGTCACTGGATTTATCAATCAGTGCATTGATGATGTTGTCCCCACAGTGACTGTAAGTACATACCCCAACCAGAAGCCAATGATTACAGGCAACATCCGCACTGAGCTAAAGGGTAGAGCTGCCGCTTTCAAGGAGCGGGAATCTAACCCGGGAGCTTATAAGAAATCCCACTTTTCCCCCCAAAGAACCACAAAACTGGCTGTCACAGCCTGATCGGTTTCACCTGTCTTTTGCTTGTCTCCATCCCCAAACAGGTGTCTCCCATTTGTTCCCGTTATTCCCTGTGTATTTATACCAGTGTACCAGGAAGGGCGCTCTCCTGGGCTACATCAGTTTGGGAGTAACAATCTGCCATTGCCTTCGTCTGGATGATTTCATGGTGGAGGTGAGGAAGGTGTTTGATTCTCTGGTGTCCGGGAGAGAGGTGGCCCAAAAACGAATTGAATTATGTCAAGACTCCCGAAGTGTGGACGACTACACAGTAGATTGTCGCACGTTGGCAGTGGAGAGTTCCTAGAATCCGGAGTCCCTGTTCAATCAATCAATCAATCAAATTTATTTATAAAGCCCTTTTTACATCAGCAGATGTCACAAAGTCCTGTTCAGAAACCCAGCCTAAAACACCAAACAGCAAGCAATGCAGACGTAGAAGCATGGTGGCTAGGAAAAACTCCATAGGAAGGCCGGAACCTAGGAAGAAACCTAGAGAGGAACCAGGCTTCTGGCAGTGCCGGGTGGAGATTAAAACAGAACATGGCCAAGATGTTCAAGCGTGCTGAGATGACCAGCAGGGTCAGATAATAATAATCACAGTGGTTGTAGAGGGTGCAACAGGTCAGCACCTCAGGAGTAAATGTCAGTTGGCTTTTCATAGCCGATCATTCAGAGTTAGACAGCAGGAGCGGTAGAGAGAGAGTCAAAAACAGCAGGTCCGGGACAAGGTAGCACGACGGTGAACAGGTCAGGGTTTCATAGCCGCAGGCAGAACAGTTGAAACTGCAGCAGCAGCACGACCAGGTGGACTGGGAACAGCAAGGAGTCATCAGGCCAGGAAGTCCTGAGGCATGGTCTTAGGGCTCAGGTCCTCAGAGAAGAGAGAAGGAGAGAAAGAGAGAGATAAAAGAGAGAGAGATAGCGAAAAAGAGAAAGAATTAGAGGGAGCATACTTAAATTCATAAGGGACACTGGATAGGACAGGAGAAATACTCCAGATATAACAGACTGACCCTAGCCGCCGACACAAACTTTTGCAACATAAATACTGGGGGTTGATACCAGAGGGGTCGGGAGACACTGTGGCCCTGTCCGACGATATCCCGGACAGGGCCAAATAGGCAGGACATAACCCCACCAACTTTGCCAAAGCATAGCCCCCACACCGCTAGAGGGATATCTTCAACCGACAACTTACTACCCTGAGACAAGGTTGAGTATAGCCCACGAAGATCTTCCCCACGGCACAAACCCGAGGGGTGCGCCAACCCAGACACGAAGATCACGTCAGTGACTCAACCCACTCAAGTGACGCACCCCTCCTAGGGGTGGCATGGAAGAGCACTGTAAGCCAGTATTATTAGTATCTCCAATATTAACTGCCAACAAACCTGCTAAAGGTCATGTCTGTTACAAATACTGTTTGTAACAGTCCCCGTAGTAGGGTTAGAGGCAGAGAATCCCAGTGGAGAGAGGGGAACCGGCCAGGGAGAGACAGCAAGGGCGATTCGTCGCTCTAGTGCCTTTCCATTCACCTTCACACTCCTTGGCCAGACTACACTCAATCATAGGACCTACCGAAGAGATGAGTCTTCAATAAAGACTTAAAGGTTGAGATGGAGTCTGCATCACTCACATGGACAGGCAGGCCATTCCATAAAAATGGAGCTCTATAGAAGCTATAGCCTCCAGCTATTTGCTTAGAAATTCTAGGGACAGTAAGGAGGCCTGCGTCTTGTGACTGTAGCGTGCGTGTAGGTATTCACGGCAGGATCAAATCGGAAAGATAAGTAGGACCAAGCCCATGTAATGCTTTGTAGGTTAGCAGTAAAACCTTGAAATCAGCCCTTGCCTTAACAGGAAGCCAGTGTAGAGAGGCTAGCACTGGAGTAATATGATCAAATGTTTTGGTTCTAGTCAGAATTCTAGCAGCCGTATTTAGCACTAACTGAAGTTTATTTAGTGCTTTATCCTGGTAGCCGGGAAATAATCTAATCTAATAGTCTAATCTAGAAGTGTCAAAAGCATGGATACATTGTTCTGTATCATTTTTGGACAGAAAGTTTGATTTTTGCTATGTTACTTAGATGGAAAAAACTCTCCTTGAAACAGTCTTGATAAGTTCATCAAAAGAGAGATCAGAGTCCAGAGTAACGCAGAGGTCCTTCACAGTTTTATTTGAGACAACTGTACAACCATCAAGATTAATTGTCAGATACAACAGAAGATCTCTTGGTTTCTTGGGACCTAGAACAAGCATCTCTGTTTTGTCCGAGTTTAAAAGTAGAATGTTTGCCCGCCATCCACTTCCTTATGTCTGAAACACAAGCGAGCGCCTCCTGAGGGTTTGAACACCGGGCAGGAGTTTCCAGGGTTATGGCTCGGAGGAGAGGTGCTGGGTCCCCGCTAAAGACATCTTGGACCCGGCCCTCACACCCAACACCCCGGTCAACCAGGTATGCGCCTGGAGGGGGGGTACAGTCACACCCTGATCTGTTTCACCTGTCTTGTGCTTGTCTCCACCCCACACCAGGTGTCTCCCATTTGTTCCCATTATACCCTGTGTATTTATACCAGTGTCTTCTGTCTGTTGCCAGTTCGTCTTGTCAAGTCAACCAGCGTGTTTTTCCGTACTGACCCTTTGCCTACCCTGACACTGTACCTGCCTGCCTAACCATTCAGCCTCCCTTGACTTTGAGTCTGCCTGCCGCCCTGTATCTTCTGGACTCTGACCTGGTTTATGAACTTCTGCCTTTTCCCGACCTGCCCCTTTTTTTCAATAAATATCAGAGACTTGAACCATCTGCCTCCGGTGTCCGAATCTGGGTCTCGCCCTGTGTTGTTATACAGGCAAAGCGTCAAATACAGGATTAAGATTGAATCGTACTGCACTGGCTCCGGCACTCATCGGATGTGGCAGGGCTTGCAAACTATAACAGACTACAAAGGGAAGCACAGCCGCGAGCTGCCCAGTGACACGAGCCTACCAGATGAGATAAATTACTTCTATGCTCGCTTCGTGGCAAGCAACACTGAAACATGCGTGAGAGCATCAGCTGTTCCGGACGACTGTGTAACCACACTCTCCGTAGCCAATGTGAGTAAGACCTTAAATAGGTCAACATTCTCAAGGTTGGAGGGACAGATGGATTACCAGGACGTGTACTCCAAGCATGCACTGACCAACTGGCAAGTGTCTTCACTGACATTTTCAACCTGTCCCTGACTGAGTCGGTAATACTAACATGTTTCAAACAGACCACCATAGTCTCTCTGCCCAAGGATGCTAAGGTAACTTGGGTGGCTATACCAGGCAGAGGAAAGCCCTAAAATTGTCAAAGACTCCAGCCACCCTAGTCATAGACTGTTCTCTCTGTTACTGCACGGCAAGTGGTATCGGAGCGCCAACTCCAGGTCCAAAAGGCTTTTTAAAAGCTAATACCCCAAGCCACAAGACTCCTAAACAGCTCATCAAATGGCTACTCAGACTATTTGCATTGCCACCCTCCCTTTTACGCTGCTGCTACTCTCTGTTTATTATCTATGCATAGTCACTTTAACTCTACCTACATGTACATATTACCTCACTTACCTCGATTGCCCCCGCACATTGATTCTGTACGGGTACCCCATGTATATAGGCTCGCTACATTTATTTTACTGCTGCTCTTTAACCTCTTGGAACTCCCCATCCCGGATCCGGGAACGTGACTAAAGCCTCAGGCTCATTAGCATAACGCAACGTTAACGATTTCTGAAAATCGCAAATAAAATGAAAATAATGCGTCTGCTCTCAAGCTTAGCCTTTTCTTAACAACACTGTCATCTCAGATTTTCAAAATATGCTTTAGAACCATAGAAATTGACTAATTTGTGTAAGAGTATGCAAAGCTAGCATAGCATTTTGAGTAGCATTTAGCACGCAACATTTTCACAAAAACCAGATAACCAAATAAATAAAACCATTTACCTTTGAAGAGCTTCTGATGTTTTCAATGAGGAGACTCTCAGTTACATACCAAATGCGCAGTTTTTCCTGAAAGCGTCTGTGTGTAAGAGAAATCGTTCCATTTTCTACATTGCGTCTGGCTACCGAAACGAACCGAAAATTCAGTCACCTACAACGTAAAACTTTTTCCAAATTAACTACATAATATCGACCGAAACATGGCAAACGTTGTTTGGAATCAATCCTCAAGGTGTTTTTTCACATATCTCTTCATTGATATGCAGTTCGTGGAAGCTTGCTTTCCTCTCTGTATCCCATGGAAAAATACTGGCAGCTGGCTTTTGCGCACCAATTTCGGCGCAGGACACCGGGCGGACACCTGGTAAATGTGGTCTCTGATGGTCAATCTTCCAATGATCTGCCTACAAATACGTCACAATGCTGCAGACACCTTGGGGAAACGACAGAAAGGGCAGGCTCATTCCTCTCGCATTCACAGCCATATAAGGAGACAATGGAAAACAGAGCCTCAAAAATCCTGCTCATTTCCTGGATGCCGTCTCATCTTCGTTTTGCCTGAAGCTCACGTTCTAGGGCACGCACAGAAAATATCTTGGTAGTTCTGGACACGTCAAAGTGTTTTCTTTCGAAAGCTATCAATTATATGCATAGTCGAGCATCTATTTGTGACAAAATATCTTGTTTAAAACGGGAACGTTTTTCATCCAAAAATGAAATAGCGCCCCCAGAGCATCAACAGGTTAATGATTATATATAGTTACTTTAATTTTACAATTTTGTACTTATCTATTTTTGACTTAACACTTATTTTTCTTAAAACTGCATTGTTGGTTAAGGGCTTGTAAGTAAGCATTTCACTGTAAGGTCTACATCGTTTGTATTCGGCAAGTGTCAAATAAAATTTGATTTGATTTGATGTTACGGCAAATACAATTCATTCAACAAGCCACTCTGGCAGGTACAACATATAAAATACATTCAACACATTCCAAAATATAGTAACATGATCCTCAATATTCACTATAATATTGAGTTGCACCCCCACTTTCAGTCATGTAACAGTCACATGCAATTATTGTGGATAGTCAGGTTAATATAATAGTTTGATTAAAATGTTTACATGCTTTGCAAGAAGAACAAGTTCCCTAATAATCCTGTTTAGATGGAACACTCTGAAATCAGGCAACCTGATGGCACCCTGATAAATGCAGAGAATCGCCAATCAAAATAAACGCTCTACCACATCGACCATGTTTTGGGAAGCATATTTGATTCTGAGTTCTGACATGTTATGTTTGTATGTGAAAATTACTTCTAAAACGCATTACAATCAGTTGTTCCGAACACACTTCACTTGCGATAAAGAGGGAGGCTTGTTCGGTTGGTGCTGGCACATGGGTAAATCAAATACAATGCTGGAAAGCCGATTAAGGTGTTTACATGTCCTAATAATTCAAAAGATTGCTCAGAAAACCAGGTGTTTTAATCGTTACTCCAATTTTGACCTTTGCCGATTAAGATAAGCAGAGTAAGGTGTTTACTTGACCATTGAGTAATCTGCCTATTGCCATAATCAGTTTAATATTGAATGAATAGTGTGCATGTAAACGTCAAAGCTTGTCTTTTAGAGCACAATGAAGCAGTTGAAGAACATGAATATTGAACAAGCTATTGCTGGAGAAAGTTCATGTTAAAAAAGCCAGCCCTCTCAACTGAACTACCCTAGTTTCTCTTCCACCTCAATCACCTTTCACACCTCTGCCAATTTCTAATGTGGAAGATTTGTTTTTAACATGGGGGTTTAGGATTTCTGTGGCCAAGTCCTGCTTTAAGGTGTATTCTAGGACAGTGTTTCACAACGTTTTTTGGTTACTGTACCACCAACTGAATTTTGCTCTGCCCGAAGTACTCCTGAAGTACCTACTCATGTACATTTTACCAGTAGGCCTATGGTCTCATAAGTCTTCTCAAGTACCCCCTGTGGATAGTCCAAGTACCCTCTTGTGTCCTACAGTAGTACCCCTGGTAGGGAACCACTGTCCTAGGAGGAAGGTTAAATTTGTTAGGCTGCACATATACGGTAAGGATATAGGTAGGTTGACTGAGTTTAAGTATTTAGGTATATGGTCTGATGAGAAGCTTATGTGGAAGAGACATGTTGAAATTACGTGTAGGAAGGTGTTGAACCTCATGAGGGCAGTGGCAGGACATGCATGGGGGTCAGATAGACAAACACTTTATATATGTACCAGGCATTGATCAGGTCATCTTTGGATTATGGGTGCTTTTGAAATGGACCGGCAGCCAAAACGGCACTACAGCGCCTGGACATGATACATTCAAGGGCCCTGAGATTGTGCGCCTTCAGGACGACACATGTTGAGGCATTACAGGTGGATTGTGGGGAACTGCCGCTGAGGATAAGGCAGGACAAGCTTGCACTAGCGTACTGGGCGAGGTTGAAAGGGAGTTCAGAAGGACATCCTGCATCCACGGCAACTGGGGAATGCTGGGAGCAAGGAGTGGGTAAGCAGAGGGCGTATGGGTGGACAATCGGGCAGAAGGTGGTAGAATATAGATTGGGGGACAGAGAGATAGGGCCGGCAATTGCATTGGGGAACGTTCCACTGAGGCTGTTTCTGAAACCAAGTGTAGATGTGGACAAGATTGAGGGCAGGAGAGAATGGGGTGAGGATATGAGACGGTGTGTGGAGAGATATAGATAAGTGTTGAGTAGTGTTGAGTAGTGTAGTGTTGAGCAGTGTTGAGTAGTGTGAAGATGGGCAGGTCGGATAGGGGAGAATTGTTTGTTGAGATGATGGTGCTGTTTCTGCTGGATTTCTGCCCGTGTGGGTGTGGAGGGCAATGAGAAGGCTGATCTGGTGGCTAAGAGTGCTGTGAGGAGAGAAGGGGTAGATATTCAGGTCCCCCTGAGCAGCGGGGAAGTCAAGTCCTTGATCTGGGCAAAAGGGCTCGATCCTTGGCAAAGGGAGAGGGAAGCTAGTAGTAAGGGGTGGCAATTTTATTGTGTGCACCGGAGAGTTAAGAAAGAGGTGGGGAGTATGGGATGTCTGAGAGAGAAAGTTGTGTGGAGTAGACTACAGTTTGGGCACACAGTTTGAATGCCACTTTGTGGATGATAGGGAGACATGAACCAGATCTGTGTGATGAGTGTTCAGGGGAGGAAATGGTGGAGCATGTGTTGATATTTTGTGAACTATATGATGTAGATAGAGAGATATTTTGTGAAAGGGTCTGAGAGGATGGGTGACATAGGGGTTTGGGTGGTGTAGAGAGAGGAGGAAGGGGGAGGGAAGGGCTCTATTTTACTTTCTTAGAGGAACAGGACTAATGAAGAGATTTGAATGTAGGTAGGCCATGACTGGCCTTACACTCCAGTACAGGGTGCCGGAGCATGAGCGTTAATTCCAAAGATGAAGAATTTGTAGCATGGCTGCTGGACACTGTCAGCTTCTACTCCTGGTTAGAGTGTAGTTCTATTGTCCAGAGAGTTGTTGTTTGCTCAGCTGATTTCTACTTGTTTACTATTTTAACATATTGTGCATCCATTGGCATGTAAGTGCTGGGAATATTATCAGGGGTATGTTGGGTTTCCATACCTCTGAGCCTGGTTCTCAACTGTCAATCAAATGTATTTATGAAGCCCTTTTTACATCAGCAGATGTTTTTTTATTTAACCAGGCAAGTCAGTTAAGAACAAAGTATTATTTACAATGACTTCCTACCCCAACAACACTGGGCCAATTTTCCACCTCCCTTTGGGACTCCCAATCACAGCCAGTTGTGATAAAGCCTGGATTTGAACCAGGGTCTTTAGTGACGCCTCTAGTATTGAGATGCAGAGCCTTAGACTGCTGCGCCACTCGGGAGCCCCTACTCAATTCTCACAAAGTGCTATACAGAAAGGCTAGTAGCAGGCCTACCTACACCCAGGTGTCGCCCATCTTCCCCATTATCCTCTGTGTATTTATACCTGTGTTTTCTGTTTGTCTGTTGCCAGGTTGTTTTGTTTCGTCAAGCCTACCATCGGTTTTCCCTCTGCTCCTGTCTCTCGATTGTTCCTGTTTCCTCATTTTCCCGGTGTTGACCATTCTGTCTGTCCTGAGCCTGCCTGCTGTCCTGAACCTTTGCCCCACCTATCTGGATTAGTGACCTCTACCTGAACCTTTGCCCCACCTATCTGGATTAGTGACCTCTGCCTGACCTTGACCTTCCTATTGCCTGCCCCTGTTAGATTAATAAACTGTTGTTACTTCGGACGTTGTCTGCCTCTGGGTCTTAACTGGTGATGACTGACCCAGCAGACTCGGACCAGCTGCGCAATGCCGTCTCCTCCCAAGGAGCCATCATTGGTAGGCACGAGGAATTGCTTCGTGGCATTATGGAGGGGGTCCACAACATGACCGGGTGTTGGACATCTTGTTGGAGCAATTCCACGGGTTGGCTGGGAGGCAGCCTACTACGACGCTACCCTCACAGCCCCTCAGTAACTCGACAGTTAGCAGCGCCGCCTCACCGGTCACTCCACTTTCCCAGGAGCCCTGCTTACCTCCCCCAGAACGCTTCAATGGAGAGCCGGGCACCTGTCGGGCATTTCTAGCTCAGTGTGCCCTCATCTTCGAGCTTCAGCCTTCCTCCTTCCCCTCCAACCGCTCTAAGATAGTGTACCTTATCACGCTGATGTCCGGGATGGCGCTCGCCTGGGCTACAGTTGTATGAGATCAACAGCCCGTCATATGCGGATGTCTGGAGGAGTTTGTGGGAGAGGTAAAAAGGTGTTGGATGCCTCATTTTCCGGGAGAGAGGCAGCCCGGAAGCTACTCCAGCTTTGGCAGGACTCCTGCAGTGTGGCAGACTAAGCAGTGGATTTCCGCACGTTGGCAGCTGAGAGTGCCTGGAACCAGGAAGCGCTGTTCGACATGTTCCTACACAGAGTCTCGGAGGAGGTCAAGGACGAGCTTGCAGCCCGGGAATTACCGATGGATCTCGATTCCCTCATCGCCTTGACCATCAGGATCGATGGGCGACTACGGGACCGACAGGGAGAGGAGATTTGATTTCTCTCGCCCGTCCAAGGATTCCTCCGAGGCATCCCTGAAGTCCCCTTATGGCCCCGTTGCCAAGAGAATGAGAGGCTACCCAAGGTTCCCCGAGAGTCGCCGAAGACTGGCGAGTCACCGTTTCCAGAGCCTATGCAACGAGTCAGAGCTGGGTTGTCTCCAGAGGAACGGCTATAAAGGCTCAACACTAAGTGTTGCCTGTATTGCGTGACTCGTGGTCATGTTGTGTCCCCTTGTCCGTTAAAAGACCAGGCTCACCGGTAGCAGCGAGTACTCTGGTGGGCCATATGGATAACTTTTCTGCTTCCCTGACTCACACTCTGTTTCATGCCATTCTGCTGTGGGGAAACCAGTCGAAATCTCTCTGGGTCCTCATCAACTCTGGGGCCGATGAGAGCTTTTTGGACTCTACCCTTGCTTCTGATCTGGGCATCCCCACTCAGCCCCTTTCCATTCCCATGGACGTTAGAGTGCTGGACGGGCGCTCTATAGGCCAGGTCACCCTCAACACCACTCCCATCAACCTATGTGTGTCAGGGAACCACAGTGAGGCTATCCAGTTCCTGCTCATTAAGTCAGCCCATCTCCTCAGATTCCTGTGGTATTGGGATTCTCCTGGCTCCAGCGACACAATCCCCTCATTAACTGATCTACTGGTGCCATCATAGGCTGGAGCCTGTTCTGGAACACCCATTGCCTGAAGTCCCCAGACCTCTCCGCCATTCCTGCAGAATACCAGGACCTCCGGGAGGTGTTCAACAAGTCCCAGGCCACTTCGCTTCTGCCGCACTGACCATATAACTGCGGGATTGACCTTCTTCCTAGCACTACTCCACCCCGGGAATGACTGTACTCTCTGTCGGGACCAGAGACCAAGGCGATGGAGACCTACATTGGGAACTCCCTAGCTGTAGGATTCATCCGTCCTTCTTCCTCTCCCGCTGGCGCAGGGTTCTTCTTGTGGAGAAGGACAAGACACTGCGCCCATGCATTGACTACCGGGGTCTCAACGACATAACAGTGAAGAACCCCTACCCGCTACCCCTCATCTCCTCAGCCTTCAAGCCGCTCCAGAGGTCCACCGTGTTTTCCAGGCTGGATCTATGGAACGCCTACCATTTGGCCTTACGCCCCTGCTGTGTTCCAGGCTCTGGTCAATGATGTTCTCTGCGACATGTTGAACTGGTTTGTCTTTGTCTATCTCGATGATATCCTCATCTTCTTCACGTCGACAAGTTCTCCAACGCCTCCCGGAGAACCAGCTGTTTGTAAAAGCAGAGAAGTGGAAGTTCCATCACTCCACCATTCCTTTTCTGGGGTACATCATCGCTGCAGGGAGTGTACAAATGGATCCCGGAAAGGTGAGAGCGGTGGTGGATTGGCCACAGCCTACTTCCAGGGTGCAACTGCAACGTTTCCTGGGATTTGCCAACTTCTACCACCGCTTTATCCGGGACTAATCCACCCTGGCTTCCCCTCTGTCAGCATTCACCTCGCTCAAGGTTCCGTTCACGTGATCTCCAGCTGCTGACAGGGCATTCTGGGACCTCAGACATCGCTTCACCACAGCTCCCATCTTGGTTCATCCTGACCCATCCCATCAGTTCGTGGTGGAGGCCGATGCTTCGGATGTTGGAGTAGGGCGGTTCTGTCCCAGCGTTCTGCCTTGGACCTCAAGCTACATCCCTGCACCTTCTTCTCCCATCTCCTCAATGTCACGGAGAACTATGACATGGGGAATCGTGAGCTTCTCGCTGTGAAGATGGCGTTGGAGGAATGGAGGTGTTATGAACTTGAGTGAAGACCCAAAAGCGGTTTTAACAGAAAACAGAGTTCTTTAATGAAAATACAGGAATGGCATAAATCCTCTTCCAACGTTGTCAGCGGAACAAAAAGAACGTTAGTATAGTGCAGGATGCTCCTGCCAGGCAGACTCCGACAGGACAGGACAAGGTGGAAGCAAACGAGACGACAGCTTGCTTCTGGCATCAAAAAACACAAACAAGAATCAGACACTGAAAGTAGCAGGAACAGAGAGAGAAATAGAGACCTAATCAGAGGGGGAAGAGAGAACAGGTGGGGAAGAGTGAAAGAGCTAGTTAGGGCAGATGTAGAACAGCTGAGGAATGAGAGACAGAGAAGGTAACCTAAAAAGACCAGCAGAGAGAGAGAATGAAGAGAAAGGACAGGAACAGACATAACAAGACATGACAGTACCCCCCCCCCACTCACCGAGGGCCTCCTGGCGCACTCGAGGAGGAAACCTGGCGGCAACGGAGGAAATCATCGATCAGCGAACGGTCCAGCACATCCCGAGAGGGAACCCAACTCCTCTCCTCAGGACCGTACCCCTCCCAATCCACTAGGTACTGATGACCACGGCCCCGAGGGCGCATGTCCAAAATCTTACGAACCCTGTAGATGGGTGCGCCCTCGACAAGGATGGGGGGGGAGGGACGAGCGGGGGCGCGAAGAACGGGCTTAACACAGGAGACATGGAAGACCGGGTGAACGCGACGAAGATAGCGCGGGAGAAGAAGTCGCACTGCGACAGGATTAATGACCTGGGAAATACGGAACGGACCAATGAACCGCGGGGCCAACTTGCGAGAAGCTGTCTTAAGGGGAAGGTTCTGAGTGGAGAGCCATACTCTCTGACCGCAACAATATCTAGGACTCTTGGTCCTACGCTTATTAGCGGCCCTCACAGTCTGCGCCCTATTACGGCAAAGTGCCGACCTGACCCCCTTCCAGGTGCGCTCGCAACGCTGGACAAAAGCCTGAGCGGAGGGGACGCAGGACTCGGCGAGCTGAGATGAGAACAGCGGAGGCTGGTACCCGAGGCTACACTGAAAAGGGGATAGACCGGTAGCAGACGAGGGAAGCGAGTTGTGGGCGTACTCTGCCCAGGGGAGCTGTTCTGACCAAGACGCAGGGTTACGAAAAGAAAGACTGCGTAAAATGCGACCAACAGTCTGATTGGCCCGTTCGGCTTGACCGTTAGACTGGGGATGAAAGCCGGACGAGAGACTGACGGAAGCCCCAATCAAACGGCAAAACTCCCTCCAAAATTGAGACGTGAACTGCGGACCTCTGTCGGAAACGACGTCAGACGGAAGGCCATGAATTCGGAAAACATTCTCGATAATGATCTGAGCCGTCTCCTTAGCAGAAGGGAGCTTATCGAGAGGAATGAAATGAGCCGCCTTAGAGAATCTATCGACAACCGTAAGAATAACTGTCTTCCCCGCTGATGAAGGCAGTCCGGTGATAAAATCTAAAGCGATGTGAGACCACGGTCGAGAGGTTATGGGAAGCGGTCTGAGACGGCCGGCAGGAGGAGAGTTCCCAGATTTAGTCTGCGCGCAGACCGAACAAGCGGCGACAAATCGACGCGCGTCACGTTCCCGAGTGGGCCACCAGAAACGCTGGCGAATGGAAGCGAGCGTACCCCGAACGCCGGGGTGGCCGGCTAACTTGGCAGAGTGGGCCCACTGAAGAACGGCCGGACGAGTAGGAACGGGAACGAACAGAAGGTTCCTAGGACAAGCTCGCGGCGACGGAGTGTGAGCGAGTGCTTGCTTTACCTGCCTCTCAATTCCCCAGACAGTCAACCCGACAACACGCCCCTCAGGGAGAATCCCATCGGGGTCGGTGGAGACCTCAGAAGAACTGAAGAGACGAGATAAAGCATCAGGTTTGGTGTTTTTGAGCCCGGACGATAAGAAATAACAAACTCGAAACGAGCGAAAAACAGAGCCCAACGAGCCTGACGCGCATTAAGTCGTTTGGCTGAACGGATGTACTCAAGGTTCCTATGGTCAGTCCAAACGACAAAAGGAACGGTCGCCCCCTCCAACCACTGTCGCCATTCGCCTAGGGCTAAGCGGATGGCGAGCAGTTCGCGATTACCAACATCATAGTTACGTTCTGACGGCGATAAGCGATGAGAGAAAAACGCGCAAGGATGGACCTTGCCGTCAGAGAGAGAGCGCTGAGAAAGAATGGCTCCCACGCCCACCTCTGACGCGTCAACCTCAACAACAAACTGTCTAGAGATGTCAGGTGTAACAAGAATAGGTGCGGATGTAAAACGATTCTTAAGAAGATCAAAAGCTCCCTGGGCGGAAACGGACCACTTAAAGCACGTCTTAACAGAAGTAAGGGCTGTGAGAGGAGCTGCCACCTGACCGAAATTACGGATGAAACGACGGTAGAAATTAGCGAAGCCCAGAAAGCGCTGCAGCTCGACGCGTGACTTAGGAACGGGCCAATCAATGACAGCCTGGACCTTAGCGGGATCCATCTTAATGCCCTCAGCGGAAATAACGGAACCGAGAAAAGGGACAGAGGCGGCATGAAAAGTGCACTTCTCAGCCTTCACATAAAGACAGTTCTCCAAAAGGCGCTGGAGGACGCGTCGCACGTGCTGAACATGAATCGAGAGAGACGGTGAAAAAATCAGGATATCGTCCATGTAAACGAAAACAAAAATGTTCAGCATGTCTCTCAGGACGTCGTTAACTAGTGCCTGAAAGACAGCTGGAGCGTTAACGAGGCCGAAAGGAAGAACCCGGTATTCAAAGTGCCCTAACGGAGTGTTAAACGCCGTCTTCCACTCGTCCCCCTCCCTGATGCGCACGAGATGGTAGGCGTTACGAAGGTCCAATTTGGTGAAAAACCTGGCTCCCTGCAGGATCTCGAAGGCTGAAGACATAAGAGGAAGCGGATAACGATTCTTAACTGTTATGTCATTCAGCCCTCGATAATCCACGCATGGGCGCAGGGACCCGTCCTTCTTCTGAACAAAAAAAACCCCGCTCCGGCGGGGGAGGAGGAGGAGACTATGGTACCGGCGTCGAGCGAAACCGACAAATAATCCTCGAGAGCCTTACGTTCGGGAGCCGACAGAGAGTATAATCTACCCCGGGGGAGTAGTTCCCGGAAGGAGATCAATACTACAGTCATACGACCGGTGTGGAGGGAGAGAAGTGGCCTTGGAACGACTGAACACCGTGCGCAGATCGTGATACTCCTCCGGCACCCCTGTCAAATCGCCAGGCTCCTCCTGTGAAGAAGAGACAGAGGAAACAGGAGGGATAGCAGACATTAAACAGGTTACATGACAAGAAACATTCCAGGATAGGATAGTATTACTAGACCAATTAATAGAAGGGTTATGGCGCACTAGCCAGGGATGACCCAAAACAACAGGTGTAAAAGGTGAACGAAAAATTAAAAAAGAAATGGTTTCGCTATGATTACCAGAGACAGTGAGGGTTAAAGGCAGCGTCTCACGCTGAATCTTGGGGAGAGAACTACCATCTAAAGCGAACAAGGCCCTGGGCTCCCCTAACTGTCTGAGAGGAATGTCATGTTCCCGAGCCCAGGTCTCGTCCATAAAACAGCCCTCCGCCCCAGAGTCTATCAAGGCACTGCAGGAAGCAGATGAACCGGGCCAGCGGAGATGGACCGGAAAGGTAGTGCGTGATCCAGAAGGAGAGGCCTGAGTAGTTGCGCTCACCAGTAGCCCTCCTCTTACTGATGAGCTCTGGCTTTTACTGGACATGAGGTGACAAAATGACCAGCGGAGCCGCAGTAGAGACAGAGGCGATTGGTGATTCTCCGTTCCCTCTCCTTGGCCGAGATGCGAATACCCCCAGCTGCATAGGCTCAGCATCCGAGCCGGCGGAGGAGGGTGGCAGTGATGCGGCAGGTGGCAGTGATGTGGAGAGGGGAGCAACGGAGAACGTGAGCTCCCTTCCACGAGCTCGGCGACGAAGATCAAACCGTCGCTCTATGCGAATAGCGAGAGCTATTAAGGAGTCCAGACTGGAAGGAACCTCCCGGGAGAGGATCTCATCCTTAACCTCGACGTGGAGACCCTCCAGAAAACGAGCGAGCAAAGCCGGCTCGTTCCAGTCACTAGAGGCAGCGAGAGTGCGAAACTCAATAGAATAATCCGTTATGGATCTATTCCCCTGACATAGGGAAGACAGGGCCCTGGAAGCCTCCTCGCCAAAAACAGAACGGTCAAAAACCCGTATCATCTCCTCCTTAAAGTCCTGATACTGGTTAATACACTCAGCCCTCGCCTCCCAGAC
Organism: Oncorhynchus masou masou; assembly: GCF_036934945.1. Taxonomy (NCBI): domain Eukaryota; kingdom Metazoa; phylum Chordata; class Actinopteri; order Salmoniformes; family Salmonidae; genus Oncorhynchus; species Oncorhynchus masou. The sequence continues at coordinate 30,663,526 of NC_088223.1, read as the reverse complement.
TGCCGTGCCCCACTCACGCGCCCGTCCGGTAAGGAGAGAAATGACGTAGGCGATGCGGGCTGCGCTCCTGGAGTAAGTGTTGGGCTGGAGAGAGAACACCACATCACACTGAGTGAGGAATGAGCGGCACTCAGTGGGCTCCCCAGAGTAACACGGCGGGTTGTTGATCCTGGGCTCCGGAGACTCGGAAACCCTGGAAGTGGGCGGTGGATCGAGGTGGAGTTGGTGAACCCGTCTTGTGAGGTCGGAGACTTGGACGGCCAGGGTCTCAACGGCATGTTGAGCAGCAGACAATTCCTCCTCGTGTCTGCCTAGCATCGCTCCCTGGATCTCGACGGCGGAGTGAAAAGGGTCCGGAGCCGCTAGGTCCATTCTTGGTCTGATTCTTCTGTTATGAACTTGAGTGAAGACCCAAAAGCGGTTTTAACAGAAAACAGAGTTCTTTAATGAAAATACAGGAATGGCATAAATCCTCTTCCAACGTTGTCAGCGGAACAAAAAGAACGTTAGTATAGTGCAGGATGCTCCTGCCAGGCAGACTCCGACAGGACAGGACAAGGTGGAAGCAAACGAGACGACAGCTTGCTTCTGGCATCAAAAAACACAAACAAGAATCAGACACTGAAAGTAGCAGGAACAGAGAGAGAAATAGAGACCTAATCAGAGGGGGAAGAGAGAACAGGTGGGGAAGAGTGAAAGAGCTAGTTAGGGCAGATGTAGAACAGCTGAGGAATGAGAGACAGAGAAGGTAACCTAAAAAGACCAGCAGAGAGAGAGAATGAAGAGAAAGGACAGGAACAGACATAACAAGACATGACAGGAGGCACTGGCTGGAGGGGGTGGAACATCCGTTCATCATGTGGACCAACCACAAGAACCTGGAGCATCTCCGCACCGCCAAGCGCCTCAATTCCAGGCAAGCAAGATGGGCCCTGCTGTTCACACGGTTCAACTTCTCCCTCTCTTAACGGCCGGGACCTAAGAATGTCAAGCCGGATGCGCTGTCACGCCGCTATAGCCCAATGACTACTACCCAAGAACCCGAGGCCAGCCTTTCCACTTCGTGCCTGGCGACAGCTGGGGAATAGGGAAGCAAAGCAGGTCCATGAGGTGCAGCATTCCCAGGCGTTCCCCGGGGAGGGGGGCCTGATAACCGGATCTTTGTTCTTGACACCATCTGCTCCGCGGTCCTGGAGTGGGCCCACTCCTCCAGGCTTGCCTGCCACCCGGACTCGGACCCTGGCTTTTGTGCGACAACGCTTTTGGTGGCCTACCATTGTCCCTGACATGTCCGCATTCATCGCCCCTTGCACAGTCCGTGCGCAGAACAAGACTCCTAGGCAAGCTCTGGCTGGTCTCCTCCAACCTCTGCCTGTCCCTCACCATCCCTGGTGTCACACCCAAACTACCCTCTGCCAAAGAGATGGCCCAGCTCATGGTGCAGCACGTCTTCCAGATCCATGGACTCCCAGTAGACATGGTCTCCGACTGGGGTCCTCAGTTCTCGTCCCAGTTCTGGAGGCGTTCTGCACCCTCAATGGATCGTCGGCCAGCCTGTCCTCCGGGTTCCATCCCAGTCCAACGGCCAGTTGGAGTGAGCCAACCAGGACCTAGAGACTACTCTGTACTGCCTGGTCTCCGCCAACCCCACCACCTGGAGCCAGCAGCCTGTGTGGGTCGAATATGCCCTCAACACACCTCCCTGCTCTGCCATGAGCCTATCACCTTTTGAGTGTTCCTTGGGGTATCAGCCCCCGCTCTTCCCTGAGCAGGAAGAAGAGGTCGGCATACCTTCTGCCCAGATGTTTGTCTGCCACTGTCGTCGTACCTGGAGGAGAGCCCGGTCGGTCCTCCTCAAGACCACCTCCAGGTATCGACGACAAGCAGATCGACACAGGACACCGGAGGCTTTCTGAACCCTTTGGGGCTTTCACCAAATTTTGCCAAATTAGTGAGATCTGCTGGTCAGGAATAAATATAAACATGTTTGACATTTATATAGACTTGTTTTCCCATTGCATTCATCAAAAGTTTGTGCTTATTTGTGAGCATTAAATTACTTTATTGGTCAGTTACACACAACTTTCTAGTTGCCAGCTCACTTCTCACAATATTTTTCCTTTTGAACCCGGGATTCCAACTCCTTACTCGCCTTTCTAACCGCTAGGGTAAATGTAGATAGAATGTGGCGTTTGCATCCCACATCTTATTTACCATTTTTGCTTCCAGGTTCACTGTGCATCCATGGTATTGTTTAGGATGTTAGGATGCTGAAGACAAAAGATGACTATAGTCTACACTAAAAATGAATTATTTGAACAATAGGAAGATAGGAACATTACCTTGAAACTATCTATCTATTCGTACAAAATATGGTGGCTCCATTGCAAGATTTAGGATGTTAAGTTAAAAACTGAACAGTCTATGTTTATTGAAACAAGTTAGAAATACAATGTAGCCAGAGTTTCAAAGAAAATGATTTTAGAGATTCAATTCTGTGCCTTAACAAGATAAGAGAATCACTTGACACTGCTATACAAACATCTGTCAGGTGAGAAATGGAGAAGAATATCTAGACTCCGTCTGTAAGTGGTGTCCAGCAGAGGTCAACGTTTTGAAAAGCACAGCGGGATCCACTGACTGAGTGATCAAACAAAGCTTTGTAGGTCATTTATCACATAACTGCTTGTCAACTTTTCTTTGGGTATGAATCAAACTTTTTCACGCTACTTTGACATATTAACAAAAACTTTGGCTCCATAATTTGATAATTACCAATAACAACTACTAGAGTTGTTTCAAGTACAATCACTGATTGAGGGAAATGATCTAAATAGGCTCTCTCAATATTCAACACTAGTGTTGATTTCAGGATCTCAGAATTTCAGAATCGAGTCTTCTACCATGTGATTCGACGCCCTGAGCTACCTTTCCACCTGCTAAAACGGTAAAATATCTAGACACCTGTCAGATGGTGGTGTAAAAGTGTTTTTTATTTAGATTTTTTTTAAAATACAATTTCAAATTACAATACAACTACAAAGAAAACATTGGACATCACTACACGTATATAACAAAAAATCCCACTGTATTCTTACAAGTCTATCATAGGTTTATACAATTGTAACCCCTGACCTTATGTTATATAATATCTATTAGGTACTTTCTTTTTCAACTTAAATTCAGGTGGTTTCAAAGTGATAGTGTGACGTTCGATGCGTCAAACGTCATCATCACGTGATATTGATACAAGCATCTCGATGTGGCGTCGAATCAGTAGCGGGTTGAAAACTGCATCGAAGTGCCGAAGCTTCAGTATCAATCATCCTATCACTAGCTAGCGCTGCTTGTTTGTAGCTATGTGTTAGACCAACCTGCATGCTATTTTGCTAGAAGTGTGTTTATTGAGTGCAACCACGCACTATTAATTTATCAGTAATGTTACTGCTTTTGTGTAGCATCAGATGCACCATTCTAGGCTTAGAATTTGTCGAAGTTTTGTGCCAGCGCATGGCCAGTAGGACAATTCCACTGTAACATAATGTAACTGATTTTTCACTTTAAAGTGTATGCCAAACAAAAAACAATCATTGCAGAGTTCAACCATTCAACTCTATGCACAAAGACGACTTAACAATTTCCATTGAACATTTCACAAAAACACATTTACTTGAAGAACAGGGTAGATGCAAAGTTTGGTAAAAGAATGATGGCACAAATAGCATTCTGTTACCAAATTTTGCATCTGCACTATTCTTCAAGTAAATGTGTTTTGGTAACATTTTCTGTGGAAATTGTTAAAAGTCGTCCATGTGCATATGGTTTGTTTAACTTTGAAGTCATTAGGTTTTTGTTTGATACTTATGCCTGGAACTGGCCCAGGCTGCAGAAAGTCTGTAGCCAGGCCAAGGGTGAAATTATTAGTCCAAACAGTTGTAAACAGGAAATGCTTTGCAACATAAAGGAGAGTTTCTATTGGACAAATTCAGGTAGGTCCCTCCCCGCATCATTCCGTTTGCTTATGCTTGGTTCTTTTTAGTTCTTTAACAACACACCCCTAAACCTTTATCGCCCTGTGCTGGCTATTTCTCTCTCTGTGACTAGTATGTGTGAATAGCACAGTGTTTGCATGTTATACTATTGCCTTCTGCATGATGTATATTAATTAATCTCATGATTGTAAACATGGATCCTCATGATTGTATTTGTTCTTATTTTTTATTGAACCACATAAAATACTTTGTGGTACCTGGTTTTCAGTGAGTGTGTGTGGTGACAATATAGTACAGTTATGGGTCTGAGCATCTACCTTTTCTGACTGGACAACCCTTTAGTGGGTCAGACCTTTTTATTTTACTAGGCATGTCAGTTAAGAACAAATTCTTATTTTCAATGACAGCCTAGGAACAGTGGGTTAACTGCCAGTTCAGGGGCAGAATGACAGATTTTGTGCCTTGTCAGCTCAGGGATTTGAACTTGTAACCTTTCGGTTATTAGTCCAATGCTCTAACCACTAGGCTACCCTGCCGCCAGTGTCAGTTATTAGCGGGTAAGGGCATTTACAGCTGTCCGCTCTGAATGTCCCAGCTAGTCGTTTTTACAGAATGTAAATAGATTTAAGCCCAGTATATAGGCCTAACCTATGCAACATACTACTTGACGTAAGACTCAATATTTTGACCATAGAATGACTAGAATGACTAATGGCATTATTTTTCTTATTATGATTCTGATGCCAACTATTAAATGACCCGTTGAGTGGTCTAATGATAAAATCAAATGTATGACTTCTCGATCTGACAGGTTCTATTGGTTAAGAAAAGCTGAAACGCTTCTATACTGTTAGCCAGTAATGTTAATATTGATCTCAATTTGACACTGGCCTCCTTCATCCTCCCAAAGAAACGGGACAGCAAGTATTTTGCCACTGCTTTGTACCAACACACACACACACACACACACACACACACACACACACACACACACACACACACACACACACACACACACACACACACACACACACACACACACACACACACACACACACACAGGTGATGCTGCTCATTAGGACATATTTTGTTACAGACCCCCAGGGATTAAACACTCTGACGGTTCCTGTATTCAAGGTTTAGTCTTGAGTATTGATGGGACAATTATTAATAAGGCCTCCAGAAATGAGTGGGGGCGGAGGGTTGGAAGTTCTCAAGTTCTACTGGCTATTTGATCCAGTGGCTTTGAGTGTGTCATTTTCACATTAAGGATGATTAAGTTGAAGGTAATGATTTGGCCTTGTCTGAGGGGTGAGGACAGAAGGAAAGTATTTTTTCATAGCTGTTGCATATTGTAAAACCCAACTCTGCATCCTCATTTAAACCTTTAGACGAAACTAAAGGTATCATAATCTACTGCACTGTTCTGTATCTGGATATCACCTTCAATATTTATTAGTCCGCCGCCCACATACTGTATGTGCCTTTATATAGGTGCACACACACACATACACAAATAATTCTCCCCCTTTGACCTCACCCCTGCCTCAGATTAGACCACTACCACTTATCCTCCTTGCTATGGGACAGATTGAGAGAGAGTGTATTAGCAGCATAGCAGTTGACAATAACTCAGAAGAAACAGCCCCAGCAGGAAGGTTACTTTGGTTGTGTCCCAAATGCCACCCTGTTGCCTATATACAGTACTGCACTACTTTTGACCCAGGCATAGGGCTCTGGTTAAAAGTATTGCACTATATAGAGAACAAGGTGGCATTTGGGATGAAATCTATATCAGCAAGTTTCTCAGCGTCTGACTGGCTTATAGGTGGCCCTGAGAGAGGTCAGGGGTTAGGAACAGAACAGTCGCAAGCAGAACGGGGCTTACTGTGTGGCAGTGCTGAGAAATCACTGTGTGTGTGTGTGTGTGTGGTGAAATTGAGGCACAAGATATTTTGAGAATAAAAGTATTTAGAGTTTTGCTTCACCCAATTCTAACCTCATCATTCAGTATAAATTGCAATGCTAGCCATTTACAGTAGTCTTACTTAGTTGTACTTGTCAATTGATCATCCAGTCACATGTAAAATAGCAAGTTAAAATGAATTCAGTCATTATCAAATCTTTAGGTAATAAGTCAACAAAGTTTAATCAACTGTTTCCTGACTTAGCCAATCACCGAGCATGTAATTGCAGAAGGATTATACTTTTTTAAATAACTTGATTCTTTAATCTTCTCTCTCATTTAGTTGTACTGAAATGTATCCCCCCCCTCCCAATTTACACACACACACACACACACACACTTTGTTTCACAATTCCTAGCTGCGTTAGATTTTGAGTGCTTCAGTTACGACACAGAAATATATCAGGGTGCTGGCAGCCTGATGGTCCAGCCCTAATAGCCAGCCACTCTTGTCCTGCTGACAGCTAGCTAGCTGCTCAGAGTATTGTAGCTCTACTTCTGCTAGGCCCTGATCAACTAACTATACAGCAGACAGAGAGAAAGTACCAGGCTGGAAACATGTAGCCTGGTCCTAGATCAAACTCCTATGCTCATTGTCACGACAAGACAGCACAAACAAGTCTGGAACCAGGCTCGGAAACGTGTTCTCCTGCACCATTTGAATAGCTGCTGCTATTGTCCAATCTGGTAGCTATCTCTCCCCTTAGGGGCTGAATATCTGCTGCTATTGTCCAATCTGGTAGCTATCTCTCCCCTTAGGGGCTGAATATCTGCTGCTATTGTCCAATCTGGTAGCTATCTCTCCCCTTAGGGGCTGAATATCTGCTGCTATTGTCCAATCTGGTAGCTATCTATCCCCTTAGGGGCTGAATATCTGCTGCTATTGTCCAATCTGGTAGCTATCTCTCCCCTTAGGGGCTGAATATCTGCTGCTATTGTCCAATCTGGTAGCTATCTCTCCCCTTAGGGGCTGAATATCTGCTGCTATTGTCCAATCTGGTAGCTATCTCTCCCCTTAGGGGCTGAATATCTGCTGTTATTGTCCAATCTGGTAGCTATCTCTCCCCTTAGGGGCTGAATATCTACTGCTATTGTCCAATCTGGTAGCTATCTATCCCCTTAGGGGCTGAATATCTGCTGCTATTGTCCAATCTGGTAGCTATCTCTCCCCCCTTAGGGGCTGAATATCTGCTGCTATTGTCCAATCTGGTAGCTATCTATCCCCTTAGGGGCTGAATATCTGCTGCTATTGTCCAATCTGGTAGCTATCTCTCCCCTTAGGGGTTGAATATATGACATATATGCAGTATGTTTTTCCACACAGGGCCTAGTTATTTCTGAATGCTGTCTACGGTGTTACAGGTTGATGTGGATAACACTCACTATATTACACCTTGTGCTGTACCTCTCTCCTCACACAGTTCTGTATCTCACATAATACATATTCTAGATGTTGTCGTGGAGATGTACTGTACCGTTCAAAACGGTAGTGTACTTAATAATGTCCACATGACTATGACTAGGAATTAAGATTTAAACTCTTGTTTTTATATTTTGTCTGTTATTAGGAAACTTCACCCGGGCCCTAGAGGAGAAAGGGGAACCGGGTTCATTCCTCCACAGTCTTCTCCAGACCACTGCACCTCTGGAAGGAAACAGCCTGTTGTTATGGAGGAGCATCAGGCTTGGACTGTTTGAGAGAATGACATGTTAAACGTTAAAGATGTCTGTCTGCCAGCCACTGCACCTCCTTTGTGATTACCTGCAGTCACCTCTGTGCTGACAGGAATGTTCCCTCTGCAGCTGTAGAACTCGGCCACACAGCAAGAACCAGACACCGGCGCCTCTGGGTTGGGAGGCAGCCACCACCAATTACCTTCTTTTCTTCCCCCTCCCTTCTCTCCATTTTCTTCCCTCAATTCTTAATTAGGGCTGGTGGGAGAGGAGAGTGCCACTGCTCTAAGTCATGTTAGAAAATGATCCAATTCCTATAGGAAACCTGGACACAAACGTTATCAGCGTACAATGGTGTCTGATGTTAGCTTTTCCATGCATACCTATTACAAAACACAGGTGTTTGAGTGATGCCTAATTTTTGCTTGTGTACATCCCACAGCACAAAGAAGATGAGGACCAAGAGTAGCTCCTTGTGGTGGTATTCCCAGCATCTAGTAGTGGCTCGTCTACTGTACATGAATAACTGTAGCTAAACCAACATCTTCAAGCTATTCCATGCTGTTTGTTGATTAGAATATCTTTCCCAATGATCACCTTGTATACATCAATATCTTTCCCAAACAACCTTTGTATACATCTGCCATTGCCCCTATTCCTACAGCAGAGATGGAGGAGGAGGAGGGTATCTGTGCACCATGTGTGAAATTTCACCACATTCCGTTGCCATCGCCCTGAGGTCATGTTCCTCCTCTCTCTCTCTCTCTGTCTTTCTTTTGTCTTTCTAGGACACACAGACCTATAAGCAATTCTGATTTCATATGATTATTTATTCTCTGTGGGAAAACCCAGTAACCCCATTCTCCATGGGGGGAGAGGAGGGCGAGGAGGGGGGATGTGTGCTGTCGCATGTCGACAGCAACGGTGACTGGTCTGTAGGCCTACTAACTACATTGAGGGACGGTATGCCTAATGGTTCACTGCCTAACTCTGCTGCTCTCAGTTGATTTGTCTTGTTTGATGGGAGACATTGTGTGCGTCACAAAGGGCACCCTATTCCCTATAAAGTGCACTAGTTTTGACCATTGCTCATAGGGTAGTGTCCTATATAAGGAATAGGGTGCCATTGTCTTTCTTATGCTCCCAATAAACAGACAAGCAGAGAAATGTTAGTCATATAGACACAGCCAGTATCCCGTAGGAGAAATGTATTTCACAACAACACCTACAGTAGGTGAGGCTTAGAGAAAGAGAAAGTACAATATCCGGAGGAAGGCATGTCTGTCCTTCACTGAGACTTAATTAAAAAGACATGCTGTCTGGACCTGTTGAAAGCAAAATAGTGAGACTGAGAATCCCCATGGGGACAGTAGGCAGTCGGGTTAAAGTACTGGTGCTTAATGACATAATAATAGGAACAGAGATCACCAGCTAAAGACCCAGCTCTCCAGACATTAATTACAGCCGTTGACCCGGTGTCCTTCACTGATTGAATAATACATTTGTTTGCCATGGTAACTGTCTAGGTGCTAGCCACTTGACTTGTCCCAAATTACACCCTATTTACTATACTGTGTGTGTGTGTGTGCGCTCGTGTGTGTGTAGGAGGGAGAGAGAGAAAGGTGGGTGGGTCGACCTTGGCTTCTCTCCTGCCTGGTGCCATTGATTTGTGTACCTATGCTGGGCTGACAGCCTCTCATTAGGCTCCTGTTACACACACACACACACACACACACACACACACACACACACACACACACACACACACACACACACACACACACACACACACACACACACACACACACACACACACACACACACACACACACACACACACACACACACACACACACACACACACACACACACACTTCCAGAGGAAGAGAACAGTCTCTTCACAGCTAGGGGACACAGCTGATCAATGCACCTGATAGATTGATGCTTACAGTATCATTGTATTGAGCGTCTGTTTAGTGGATGTGTGCATGCCATTGAGTGACTGTTCCAAAGTGACCTTCGTTGTGTGGTGTTGGAGAGATCTAACAAAAAGCTCTTTGCAGGAAGAGGTCAGAACAGACATTGCCACTCAAACTGTAGAGTTACTCTGATGCACAGCTTGAACTTGGAATAAAAGGTACATGGCGATACTATGATGGTTATAGCTGCCAGCACACCAGCACATACTGTGGTAGCATCCCAAATGGCACCCTATTCCCTATATAGTGCACTACTTTAGACCAGGGCCCATCATGATCATATCAGAAGTAAAAAAAACATGTAATTGGCCTCCTGAGTTTCCCAGTGGTGTAAGGCACTGCATTGCAGTGCTAGCTGTGTCACTAGAGATTCTGGGTTCGAGTCCAGGCTCTGTCGTAGCCGGCCGCAACCGGGAGAATTGGCACAGCGTCATCTGGGTTAGGGGAGGGTTTGGCCGGCAGGGATTTCATTGTCCCATCAGGCACTAGCGACTCCTGTGGCGGGCTGGGCGCAGTGCACGCTGACACAGTTGCCAGGTGTACTGTGTTTCCTCCGACACATTGGTGCCGATGGCTTCCGGTTTAAGTGGGCATTGTGTCAAGAAGCTTTTGACCTTCGCCTCTCTCTCTCTCTCTCTAGTCCGTACAGGAGTTGCAGCGATGAAACAAGACTGTAACTACCAATTGGATACCACGGAATTGGGAAGAAAAATGGGTAAAAGAAAAACAGGTCATTTCTAGTGATCACAGCAGAAACAGAAAACCTGTCATAGAGGAAGTGATTGCATGCATCCATGTAATTCATCATTCTGGAGTCTTATTTAGTGGCTATTACATTTCATTGGCTCTGACGTCATGCTACTGTGAACTTTTCCTGAGTTCCTGAGAGCCTCTTGAGAGCTCTCAGTCTCCGAGAGCCTCTTAAAGTATCGAGTACGGTATTAAGTTTGAATTTCACTATCATCAAAGACGATTATTTTCCATATTTTGTCTTGATTCAATTGTTCTCATCTTGTTTAACTGTTACCATACACCTGCAAAAAAGATAGCTCAGATGTGCGAGTGCCTTTTGAATTTTGTCTTGGAGTTTAAATGAAATGTATGTCATTGAGTGTGTCTTTATGAGACTGCGTCCTTATGAGACTGCCTGTTGGGCTGATAGTAAAAAGAGTACAGGAGTTGACAATCAGGCTGATACATTTGGCCAGTAGGAGGCAGTGTTGTCACTTTAAATACAGCAGCAACTGTCACTTCCAAACACACACACATACACATATACACACGCATGCACACACATACACACACACACATACACACAAACATTCCACGGGCAGTGTTTTTATGGCAGTTCTTTTAACATAAACCAACTTTGTCATCACATTGCTAACGCTATCTCTTTAAATGTTGTGAAATTGCCAATCAATCAGGGAGATGATTGATGCCAGGGAAAAACCTGTGCAAGCGAAAGAGAGAACTGAAAGAGAATCACACTGCATATTACATCAGTGGAAGACATTAACACATTGCATATTCAGCCTGTAATGTGAGACGTTAGGCAGCCAGCCCAGCCAGCCCAGCCATCAGCCCCAAGACACATCGCAGATGAATCAGTCCAGAGGTGACAACACAGCTATTCCATCTAGAAGACAAGCAGGGGAATTTTATTTAGTATGGAGAGACTGAAAGCTGACATTTGGGAAAGTTTTTTATTTTATTGGGAAAGTGTATTTTTCTTGTTTTTGTTCTTATACTACCCGGTTTATCTGTTCGTCAAGCCCTATAAAGTTTAGAAGAGGTATTTTTCTTTGAGTACCGAAGTGCGAGTTGATTTTTGAGCCATCGTTTTTGTTCCTAATTGAAACAGACGGTTGAGTATACTCAACTGTATCTTTAATTTTTCATGCAAAGAAAAGCATCGTTCTATGACTGAGAAAAAAACACTATCATGCAGAATGAAAAAAATATGTATCTTTTTTAAGTACTTTCTTTCACATATGTTCAGTGGGTAAAGTGTATCAAAATCCTCTTCCTGGGCTTTTCAATACATCATCAACATCAATCCCTGAATTGACCTGTTGAAGAGCTATTTTATATGAAGCAGATAATTGCCACCTCTGGGTATATAGGTATACACCATCTTCAGTCACTGGTGTAATTAACATTATATTTACGGTGAATAAAGGTACTAAACTTGGGGCCACTTTGGAGCAGCAGGGTACAGGTAGAGGCTCAGTGTGATAATAAAACACACACTCTGTCAATGTAATGACCCACTGTTCTGTTACACCGTCTGATGACTGGAGCTGTGTGTGCTCGTGCGTGTGTGTGTGAGTGTGTGCACTCGTGCATGCAAATCCTTTCACTGTTCACCTGGTGGCCTAAGAATTATGAAAACTAGTTGGTTCACCAACTTTGATTCCTCTTTCCTTGGAAATAGAGGTCTTGCTAATGACAGGATAGGAGCTTTCCTCTGTAAAGTGCTTTGGCATAACAATGTTGTTAGAAGAGATGTGTGTCTGATTCAGATGTAGAGCAGGAAAGGACAATACTTTGTTTAGTTTAGAGGCGACTCTTTTCCGAAGACGATCAAGAGCAACAGATGGCTGCATATGTATAAATAAGTCCCTCTCTCTTCTGAGGAGATTACTGCATTTTGATAGTATTTTTAATGACCCATGAAGACAGACTAAATTGTAAGCTGTTTCATAGCACGTTTTTTTTGGGTTTAGAGCTAAACATTTATTAACAGGTGTCTCGACAATTACTGGACAAGGTTTCAGTGAGGATTAATATCTGAGGTTGGAGGATAAGATGAGGAATTACAAATATTATGTAAGGGATGGATACAAATGTACAGAATTTGTACCTGGAGGAAAATGGTGAGGGTCATGCATGGGGATGGTTTAGTATTTTCTAAATCTAGTTGGGTCATGTAATTTGTAATTGATGAAATTTCAATATTTCTGAGTGTTAAATATACTGAACAAAAATATAAACGCAACATGCAACAATTTCAACAAATTTACAGTTACAGTTCATATAATGAAATCATTCATTTTAAATAAATTCATTAGGCCCTAATCTATGATGTCACATGACTGGGCAGGGGAGTTTTTCCCCACATAAGGGATTTATTACAGACAGGAATACTCAGTTTCATCAGCTGTCCGGATGGCTGGTCTCAGACGATCTCGCAGGTGAAGAAACCTGATGTGGAGGCCCAGTGCTGGCGTATTTACACGTGATCTGCGGTTGTGAGGCCGATTGAACGTACTGCCAAATTATCTAAAACGATATAAGAGGTGGCTTATGGTAGAGAAATTAACATCCCGCAGTCATGCAAATTGTACACTCCCTCAAAACTTGAGACATCTGTGGCATTGTGATGGGTGACAAAACTGCACATTTTAAAGGGGCCTTTATTGCCCCCAGCACAAGGTGCACCTGTGTAATTATCATGCTGTTTAATCAGCTTCTTGATATGCCACACCTACAGATGGATGGATTATCTTGGCAAAGGAGAAATGCTCACTAACAAGGACTTAAACACATTTGTGCACATTTTAGAGACATAAGATGTGTGTGTTGAACATTTCTGGGATCTTTTATTTCAGCTCATGAAACATTGGAACAACACTTTACATGTTGCCTGTATTTTTTTTTCAGTATAATTAGTTGCTTATAAGGCTACATATCGATGTATGCCCGATGCTGCCCCTCATTTCTGATTCTCCACTGGGCACGCAATAGGCTATTTATTCTGGTCTTAATCAAATGATCCATAGTCCATAGGCTATAGGTTACGAAGTGCATACTTTTAGAAGCACAGAGCAAATTTAGATTTCTAAGATAGCTGCTGGGATGGTGTAAATGAAACTAGGCTGCATTATGCACAGCAATGGATATTCCAACCCTGAGCCCTGGCCTGTTCTGCTCTTGCTGATCAAATCCTTTCTTGTGTGCTTCCTAATGAATGCTGTGCTGTGTAGGCCTAGTGGCAGTTCAGGAGGAGAGTCAAATTAGCACTAGTCCAAAAATTGCAATATCTTGCAGCAGACTAGCCTATAGCCTATGTTCTGTTCAGTTTGAGAAAGAGAGCCCGGAGATGAGGAGGACTGGAGGTCAACTTTGATAACTTGATACTATTATAATTGATTTGAAAAAAAAACAGTATGTCTCTTGGCCATTATGTATTTATCAGATTTATTGACCGCACAGATTCGAGTGACTAGTTGGTGCTGAAACTTGAAGCAGCAGCCGTGGCACAACAATCGGAAATGGACAGCTCATTGTGCTGAAAGTAGGCAAATTCGAGTAGGCATAATTCATTTCAATCCTTTTTTTATTGACTAACGACAAGAGGGCTTTGTGTTGGAGCATATTTCTTTCAATTTAAGAAATGAGGTAGGCCTACCTGTTTGACAGACGAAATGTGGCTATAGGCTGCTGTATCAATATACAGTATTTTGTCGGCCAATTCCTCCACCCACCATGCAATCTTTAATTAGCCTACCTCCATGTCAGTTCCATAGGCCTACCTTGTTATTAAAGCAAAATGGCAAAAAGAACAGGCCTACCCCTTGTTAGCTTAATATTTTGAAGAAAATTAAACAGATACCATTTAAATGAAATGATCTATTACAGTGCTTTGGTCCGGGTTTCTTTATGCTACAAACAAACTGTGAAATACCCAGGAAAGACATGAATATTGGGTTATCATTGTGTCATTTATTTGACATTCAGAGACTGAGCTACAACCTTCTACAGCCAAGGAGACAAACGATATACTTTGCTTGGAAAGTAATCTAATTCTGTCACTATCTATTGATTAAGCTATTCACTTTCTGTACAGTAGATGATTAAAACCAAACAGCTTTTAGGGAAACACTTGTGACCTTCTCTCATTGGGTTAAGCAACTGAAGAAGAGTAGCCAGCAGTTGAAGCTTAAATGTCTCTGCGTTGGTTGGCCGATTCTGGGGTGGAAAGGTCGGCCTATCTTTTGAAAGGACCAAGATCAGATTCCTAATGACGTCGTAGATTTAATTATTTGCAAACAGGGACCGTTTCTTTGCAAACAAGAAACACTGATTTGACATTGAAGAAATATGGTAAGATGAACACATACGCATATCTCTATCCATTCTTAGCCTGTAATTTCAATAATTTTGTGTATTAAAAAAACATTCTGCTAATATGTCACATTACTTAGAATTGCATGACAGTAGTCTATTAAATGCATTTTTTTCCTATCATGCAATGCTTTTACTATAAAGGAGATCTTTCCTCTCCTACTCTTGTCCACGGTGGTCTGTGAACCCACAACATTCTGGCCCACAGCACTATCAAAATGAACGCGTTGCCAGGTAATGCTTAAAGGAGGAAGAACAGTTTCTAAACTGGATGTCTCAGACACTGGTCTGTCCAAGAAGTGAGGCTAAAATGTAGGCATGTTCTCTGCTTTCCCCTTTATGTTTTCATTATTATTTTAGGTATAGGGGAGGGTCACTTGTGTTTTTTCAAGCGTTCAGGGAGCGTTTAGGTCAAATATATTTTGCTGAATAGAGGGGCATCCATTTTCTTTTCAGAAAGGTCCGATGTTCTCCATGTAACCCTCTATCAGAAATAACGTTCACTCCCTAACTACTTGCATTGTTATGGCATATCACATGTTACTTACTGTGTGGAACTGGGACTGTCTCCCACGTTTCTATCAGCTTGATTTTATAAGAAGCAGTACACAATCTAACCCGCTACTTTATTACAAAGGCACCTTATTTGCACACCTGATTAATTCATGAATTAAAGATCAATGAAATACCAACAAAGCTACATTTTAAAGGTATTTCCTGTTCCATGTGGATAATTGTCAGGATGTGCAGTTAGCTGCACTGAACATAGCACTGACTGCAGAATGCCACATTAGAACAGGTTAAGCATGCTGTTGCCTATACCTACTGGGTAACACTTTACTCCACAACCAGCATCATAACACATTATGACATGGTCTTAACCATGTCATAATATGTCATAACAGCTGACATAACTTGTCATAACCTGTTATAATATGGTCATAACACTGTCATATATTTAGACTTGTTATGACATGTATTGCTTTATTTCATGGCTGGTTATGATGTTCACAATGCTTCTTGACAGTGTCATAAATTATATTTCTTAGTCCAAGTAAAGTGACACAGGATGGCCATAGTGCTTCATGACAATGTCATAAAGTGTATTTTATGGAAGTTATTTAAAATATGGAAAATAATTCATTACCACAACAAAGGACTTAAGAAACAGACTTTCAAACAAAAGGACTCTTCTTGGCAGGGAATAAATACATTTGAATAAATGTGGGTTTTGACACTCCCATGTAGGTGTAATAACCAGCCATGAAATATCGAAATATACAGTATGTCACAACAGATGTAAATATATGTTTCATGACAGCGTTATGACCATATTATGACGTGATATCTATGAAAACTGCCTGAGCAGTGCTTTCCGAGTAAATAAAGAAAGGCTCACTATTTGTTGAGGACAAATATAAAAGCATTGATAAATATACATGAACCAGCCCTGCTTCCAGCTTCTGGGTCGCATCTCAGCCAAGTTATTGAGAAGGAGGAGAGGTACTTCTCGCAACCTTTGGTGATTGTCATTATATAACCCGTTCTTATCATCTATCTTACGTGCTGCATAACGTCCACCTGGGGCATACCTCTGCATCCGTCACACATGGTGACAGGAGCCTCGTCTTTTGACCTTGTCTCCCACTGAAATAATGATTTTACTTAAGATTATAGTGCCTGTTTCTCCCTCTATAGTGTAAATTGTGTGCAGTCTGTAAATACACTTCTTGACTTCAGGACTGATATGCTGCTGTGCGTTCACTGTTGTTCAAGCAATACTCATACCTAATTTTATACAATCAATCAATACATTTGTATTTCTGTGATACAGTATGAGCAAACACGTTCACAAGATATTCTACACATTGACGCTCGTGATACTTGAACTAATAGCCTGCTGTGATGAAATGTCGGATTCAGTCCAGGGCTAAGTCTGATCCAGCATCAGCAACACAACTGGAGTGATATATGTAATAACCATGGAGCAGAAAATAGAAAACACATTGGCCTACATTAAAATAGTATATAGGAATCCAGTGAAACACACTGTACCACTGTGTTGAGATAACAAAGGTTTCGCCTTCAATACGCGGATACGCCATGTTTGATTGTATGTAGAGAAAATGCAATGAACAGCATAAGAAATGCCCAGGCACCTCTTTTCTGAAAGGGTCAGAGTGACCTATAGTAAGGTGGATGGATTTCCTCTGAACTATTGACTGGTTGTCTTAAGTGAAAGGAATCTGAGAAGTCTTATATCAAAACAATCAATTCCTAAAGGTAGAGAATTAAAGCCACAAGAAATTAGCCATTTTCTTTTTGTAGAATCGTTCCGCAGTCAGTGTGTGTGTCCATAATGGCTTCCTATTCCCTATATACTGCATATGGGCCCTGGTCAAACGTTGTGCACTAAGGAGATAGAAATGGTACCCTGACGCAAGTGTGAGTATCCTCAGATCATACTGAACCCAGTGAAACTGTGGTCTTTCTTTGTAGATTACAGATCATAGTTAATGTTCAATCTTCCATGATTCAAAACATATTGAAACATACCCTACAGAAGAGATGCATTGTCTTAATCTCTTCATGGCCAAAAGGCATGGCAAAGTCATCCACACCTCTGTTCAAGTTATGTTTGTCATTTTAATCCATGGTAAAAATATACCACATGTTGCAACAGAGAACAGGGATACATGTCCACAACAGAACAGTTGACACCTTAGGCTACCCGTCAAGCCATGGTCAGCCATTAGAGATGATGGGTCATGTTATTTTGACAGTCGGGAGAACCGAATCTGCTGCCAGGACTAAACTCTAAACCCACTCGTTATGACCCGCTGTTCAGAGTTTCTTTTTAGAGAGCCCACAGCTTGAATGTCATTCTTATTTCCACAACTTTGTATAACATGCAGCTCTCAAAGTGAGTTTAAATGCACTCTCCTATGTATGATTTATACAATCGGTTTTGTTGAAAGTACAATAAAGGGTGCCTATGTATGTAGCATATCAGTTTTACCCCCAAGCCGGAGTTCATACAATGAAAACTCAGATAAGGTATTTGTTTAAATTTGCATATTGATTGGCTACTTAGTTTGGGCACATTTTTATTCTGCAATTTAACAAGAGAAGGACTGTTATTAATGTTCTCTGCATTGTAAATTCATATCTTTGCTGGCTCGTGTCACGTCGAACAACATAGAGCCGCGCGCCGTGGAATCAGCACCATGGATAGTTCCAGCTGTTCCGCTCACTCCAGGCTGGAGCACCCGCCCCTTCTAATGACTGACGCTACATTGCATTTTCTTGAACACTGATCGGGAACCAATAGTAGAGGAGCTGGAATGAGCCCTCGTTGCTAGTGGAGACGTTCCGGGGGAGCTTTAAAGAGCTTGTTTACAGAACTGAGAGAGCCTCTAGGTTGGCGGTGTTGCATGCGAGGGGTCTGCAAGGTGACGTTGAATATATAGGCTACGACACGGATGGGATAACGGAATTCTTACCTGAGACACCCGCGCACAGACAGTTTTTGGTCGTTGTTACAGCTTAGAACTACTTATGTGATGTTATAGTGGTTGCGAATGACATTACCGCATCCCCGTTCGTTTAAAAAACAATAATAATTTACCGTTACTAGTTTTGGTGGGGGCAAGTGTTGGGAATAAGGCGAGGTTTTAGAATTGTATCACTGCCGAATTATTTTGTGGACGGCGTGGACCATCGGCACGGGACGAAATGGATAACGAAAAGTACTTACCAGAGCTGATGGCAGAGAAGGACACACTGGACCCCACGTTTCATCACTCTCTACGACTACTAGATCAAGGTAAGACAAGAAAACATCCCAATTTATTATGGGACGTTTGTACGGTATAGCTTAGAATACTAACCTATACTGTTTGAGTTATGTTTGGTTCCTATGTTGTTTGGGTTATGTTGGTGCCACTTTGACCTAATATTACACTTTAAAGACATATTTGAAGTTTTGATTAGGCGCTGTCCCAAATGGACCATAATACAGAACATATCCACGCTCAGGCTATTTGATGTATTCCAGAACCAGCACACTTTAGTCGACTAAGGGCTTGTTGATTAGTTGAACATTTGAATAACTGTCTGGAATACATAAAATAGCCTAAGTGGAGTGGCTGGCGGTTGCCTAGCCGACGCTAAAAAATGCCACGCCTTTCTATTAGCCTATACATAAATATACACATTCAGTCATAATTGTAAATCACCACTCTACTTATACAATGTAGGCCTACAGTATTTGGTAACAATACATGTCTCTATGTTTGCATACTTCTACTATGATAACAATGTAGGAGCGTCTCCAAGTAGCTCAGTCATCCAGCACTGAGACTTGTAAATTATAATGTTAACAGTGAAATCAACACATTCTCATTATAAGTTCGATTTCTTTTCCCCTTTGAAGAACTTGACTTGATTCTAAAGCAATTTGAGCGGATAGGGGCGCGTGTTCCACAGTGATTTGAATCGAAGACTGTTTAATTAATCCATTGCTGAGACGTCTGTGCGCGCTGAGCGTACTGTTGGCTTTGAAGCTGACAATAATTTGACAATACTTCCAGACGCACCCCCTTGCGTCCACTCTTTTGAGAAGAGCACCGGAATAGCATCCAAGTACATCCTTTAAATACCACTTGTAAATGAGCTTTGTGTCTAGTGCTGTCTGCCTGGATTTCAGAAAATAAAATCCTATTTGCAGAATGTCTATATCTCGCTAAGCTTTGAAAGCTTTTGATTTGTATAGTAGGCTACTGGCCTACTTTTAATGGTCAGGTATGACTTTAACGACATCTACTGATGTAAACTTTACATTCACAGTTGTTGAACTGTACCTATACCTGACATATAAGAGATAAATAATTATACTACTGGATATAATATTCCTACTGAGTAAGATGCAAATGTATAGTTTGGTGAACCATGCTCGACTAAGAGTAATCATGCCTGAGATCTGACGACTTGCATTAACTCCAAGAGCTAAAGCCTAGGCTTTAGCTCAGCAGGCTAACACAGTTGTGTGGCATGCAGGAGCCTCTCTGTATCCAGTCCCATTATGGATAGATTGTTCAGTTTTAAGAAAGTGAAATAGCCTATAGCTAAAAGTATTGAGTTGGGCAATATGGGAAAGAATAGCTGAAAGCACCGAGTTAGGTTAATACCAGGACAGAAGGGCCTTTATGAATGTGTTTCTTTCAGCTCTCTCACTTAGAGCTGAATCGGTGTAGTCAGACGGAGATAAGAACCTATTTTACTCAGCACTTTCTCCTTATCAGCTGGTTTCAGTCTGTAAAATAGCTTTGGCCTTTTTCTCCAACACAGATTTCCCAGCTTGCCATGTGATTTGAAAGAAATGTACATTTCTTCGACAGAGTGTCGCTGAGGGTTCGCGTAAGTCGTATAAATGAACGAGCCAATGCTTTCAATGGAGTTGGAGGAGCGTGATTCTGAATATTCCACAAGCATTTCCACTGTTATATCACAACTTTTGGATCCTATAATTTTAACAGATTCCCGGTCTCCCAAACGGCACCCTATCCCCTGCAGTACATTTATTTTGACTTGAGCCCTATTGTAGTCAAAAGTAGTGCACTATACAGGGAATAAGGTGCAGATTGCCGTCGTATTTCATCAAACAAACAAGGCTCAGTTGTGCCGTGGGTCGGTCCGTAAGAGCCAGTAACAGTCAGTAACAGTTTGCCACAAACTCCAAAATGTAAATACTGTCATGTCTTGATGCAATGGAACAGAGCACTACTTTAAGCACTTCTCTAATAACAATTATTCTGGCATCTTCCCCACCAACTCTCGATTTGATTATTCCGTTTTCAGGGGAAAGGAACAGAACCACAGATAATAGGCACACAAGCAGACAGCGAGTGGCTGCATACTATGTAGATAACTGTATGTCTGGGGGGGGGGGGGGGGGCTGTACTTGGAGATGGAAGTTTAGATACCTGTACCATACTGTAGGTATACTGCAGGGCGGCAAGTAGCCTAGCGGGTAGTGTGTTGGGCCAGTACCCACATAATCAGTCCTTGTCGTTGAGCAAGGAACATAACCCTAATTTGCTCTAGGGGCACCGTACTGCTATGTGTTACTCTTTAAAACAACACATTCACGGCACCTATCCAGTGTATGAGGCAACAAATAGGTACAATTGGATCTAATAGAAAAGCACTTCTGCTGGAAAACAATTCAAAGTGCACATACAGCCACAGATCCTGCTAGGCCTGTTTAGTAGTGACTCACTGCTGACTTTAATTAATATAAATATCTTATCATGCTTCTAATTAGATAAGTTGAAGAGTTAATGTTCACTACAAGAATAAACACTTTTTAAGGAATTCAACAGGACTGCTTTCGGCTGCGAGAACATCACATAGTGTGTGACATTGTTGCAATAGTTGTGTTTCACTATGAGGCCTTTCTTGTTTTAAACTGCACAAACAGCATCTAATATTTCAAGGTTTTAAAAAAAATGAAACTACCTGCTATATCTGCTTTAACCCAGATATATGGACCTACCCGCTAGAACTTATTTCATTACATGCAGACCGTCCTGCTCACTCCGAACAGAAACCATCTCTATGGAGCCATCCCAGGTTCTACACATGAGAATTTATTATAATTGTCTGTTCCGCTGCAGGCACCCAGCACAGTGTTTGTATTACATTAAAGAGCTCCGCTTGGGTAGACTAGGTTAGGCCACAATGGAAGGAACCCAAAATCAAATGATCCTAGCAGTTCTGAACAAAGACATGCGCAGGTGTGTGGTGGAGTCCATTACATACATTACATTACATTACAACTTCTTTCAAAAGATCTCCTATAGCCGTTGGTTCACACATACAGTATATCCCTCTTCTCAACAGAAAGAGCAGCTTTGATTTGCCTCAAAATGTATTGCGTCTGTGTGCACTGCAGACTAGTGCGGCGTCTGGAAAAGTACCCAGCCTAATCCCTATATAGTGCACTCCATTCGGCCAATGGTAACAGTGATCGTAGGTGCCGTTTAAGATGAGGGAGGACGTCCATTTTTTTCCATGAGCATGGCCTTATTTTTATTAAAGCATATTGGATGACTGTCATTCATATTCCATTCACCCAGCTCAATGTAACGTCGATAGGTTTAGGCTACTACATAATACTCAAATTTTCCCTATACCCATCGTGAGGTTGCTTCAACCTAGCCTATGAATGAAAGTTTACAACATAGGTGCATAGGTCGAGAGAAATTTGAGGAATCAAGGTGACATACATTGACACATTCAATACCGTCTTGCACAATCTTGCCTGAATCTAGCTAATCTAGGGTTTAATCATTAGGCCAATAGTTGCAAATGAGAATTTCTAATGGACAAATTCAGGTATGTTTATCCCCGTTTTGTTCTGTTTGCTTCTGTATAAGAAATGTGTTTTTTTTAACAGAATCGGCGGAATGAATACACCCCTGATCGCACACAAACACAGTTCACTTCCATATCAGCCACATACAAACAGCTGGATAATTCCTTCTCGCATCTACGTAAAACCAAAAGCTTACCTTGACATGGAAGAGTTCCAGAATTGGATAGCCATAGCCATCTAGATAAGATAACACCTTTCTGTTTTAGCCGGTTGTTTGCATAGGCTAAACTAGCTAGCTGCAGTTGCTAGCTAAGTAAGAAAAAAAATACAAAATATAGCTAGCTCTCTCTCCCCTTCTCTTTTGCTTCTTAATTTTTTAAGAAATACATTTGTTCAAAACTGTTTAACTATTGTCTTTCTCTGAGTCTGCTACTCACACTTTATACACTGCAGTGCTGACTAGCTGTAGCGTATGCTTTCAGTATTACAGTAGATTCATTCTCTGATCCTTTGATTGGGTGGACAACATGTTAGTTCATGCTGCAAGAGCTCTGATAGGTTGGATGAAGTCCTACAGAAGTTGTCATAATTACTGTGTAAGTCTATGGAAAGGCGTGAGAACCATGAGCCTCCTAGGTTTTTTATTGAAGTCAATGTACACAGAGGAAGAAGGAAGCTTGCTGTCCTCTGGCTACACCATGGTGCTACACTACAGAGTGCTGTTTTATGTGTTTTAATAAAGTTATTGGGTGACGTGAATATATTTACTATAGTTTTACCTAAAAATGATAACTTTTCTAATGTTTCAATATTTTTATGAAAATCACTGAGGAGGATGGTCCTGCCCTTCCTCCTCTGAGGAGCCTCCACTGAATGGTGATATTTTGGACGCATTCTAGGAACGCACACCCAGCAGTGAGCAGAAATAAGCCTTAGCAGAGCATCAAAGCCTGAGATACTGTTGTGTTTCTAGGAAAACAGTGGTTGATAGTGATAAACATCTGTGGCTGGCCAGCACACTGAGCTAGTGGACTACACAGGGAGACAGAGGACAGGAAGGGGTCCACTTACTCTGGGATCTGACCTACAGATGTACTGTTGCGCTGTTGAACTCACAGGTGAAGTGAGAGAGAGTAAGAGAGAGACCCAGAAACCACTTTAAATTTCGACTAGTAGGTCAGGGTTGCCGTGTGTAAGGTGTTGAGTGGTGCTGTGTGAGCTATGGCTCAGAGGTCTGAGGTGTTTGCTGAGCGGTGGCTCACTCCTCTAGCTGAGGCATCCCAGAAGACTCGTCAGGAGGGTGAGATGTTGGCCAGGCCTAACACAGACAGACAGTCACGCTTGGTCATAAAACCTAATGGCATGTCATTTATGGGACTGATTAGTTTACATGGCGGCATTGATCTCACTGTTAATGTGTGATGCATGGAACACCCGTTATGTCATAGGTAATGAGGTGGCAATGCAGTAATTCAACACCAGGACTCTAGGGTTGCGTCCCAAGTGGCACCTCACTCCCTACTTCCCGAATGGCATCCTATTCGAAAAGTAGTGTGGGCCCTTGTCAAAAGTAGTGCACTATAGAAGGAATATTTAGGATGCACTGATCCAGGTTCATTAGTTAGTGGATAAAAATGCAGAAGCACAGAACTATTGCCTGGATAAAAACAAATTATTAAAACTCTATTATATCCTATGGGTAAACGCAGTTCTTTGTAGATGAATCAGTTAGTGCCCTCCGTAATTATGACAGTGACAATTTTTTTGGCTCTGTACTACTGTACTTTGGATTATAAATGATACAATAACTATGAGGTTAAGGTGCAGACTGTCAGCTTTAATTTGAGGACAGCACTTTTTGTACATAGTCCCACCATTTTATGGGATAAAAAGTATTGCGACAAGTGTGTTATAGTAAAAAGTTGAATATTTGGTACCATAGTCCTAGCGTGCAATGATTACATTAAACTTGTGACTCTACACACTTGGATACATTTGCTGTTTGTGTTTCAGATTATTTTGTGCCCAATAGAAATGAATGGTAAATGTAGCGTGTCATTTTGGAGTCACTTATTGTAAATAAGAATATATTATTTTTCTAAACACTTCTACATTAATGTGGATGCGACCATGATTTTTATTTAACTAGGCAAGTTAGTTAAGAACAAATTCTTATTTTCAAAGACGGCCTAGGAACAGTGGGTTAACTGCCTGTTCAGGGGCAGAACGACATATTTGTACCTTGTCAGCTCGGGGGTTTGAACCACTAACCACTAGGCTACCCTGCCGCCCCATGATTACAGATAGTCCTGAATAAATTGTGAATAATGATGAGTGAGAAAGTTAGATGCATAAATATATCATACCCCCAAGACATGCTAAACTCTCACCATGTCACATTCGTCGTAGTGAGGAGACTAAATCGCAGCGTGATGTTTTGTCTTTCATTAAGATTTATTCACGCGAAGTACACTAAACAAACAAAATAACAAGACGAACTTGACACTATCAAAACTGAGTGCAAACATGCAACATCACATAGACAACCCACAAAATACCCAAAGATGGCTGCCTAAATAATGTTCCCAATCAGAGACAATGATAAACAGCTGTCTCTAATTGAGAACCAATCTAGGCAACCATAGACACAAACACCTCGGTGGTAAACAACCCCATAAACCTACAAAACCCCTAGACAGTGCAAAAACACATACATCACCCATGTCACACCCTGACCTAACCAAAATATATAAAGAAAACAAAGAATACTCAGGTTAGGGCGTAACAGTACCCCCCCCACAAAGGTGCGGACCCAGGCCGCAAAACCGAATCTAAAGAGGAGGGTCCGGGTGGGCCTCTTTCACAGCGGTGCGGGATGTGGACCCTGCTCTACCTCAGTCTTGGCCCACTTAGGTGGCGCCTCAGGAGCGGGGATCTTCGCAGCGGGTCTCGGACTGAAGATCATTGTAGAGAGCGCCACTGGATGGAAAGGCGCCTCTGGACTGAGGAGCGACTCTGGATAGGAGGGAGACTCCGGCATCGCCGGTGTGACAGGCGGCTCCGGCGGGTCCTGGCTGGCCGGCGGCTCCTGCTTTCGCTGCCTCCAGCTCTGCTTTGGGGTGGCCATATTCCCCTGGCTGTGCCCAGGGTCCTTCGCCGTCCAGAATCTCCTGCCAAGTCCATGAGTCCTGCGTTCTTTGCTGCTTGTCGTTACCACGCTGCTTGGTCCATTGTTGGTGGGTTATTCTGTCATAGTGAGGAGACAAAAGCGCAGCGTGATGTGAATACATCTTTTTAATGAAAGACAAAAAACACAAAGTACACTAAACAAACAAAATAACAAGACAACCATGACCGCTATCAAAACTGAATACAAACGTGCAACATCACATAGACAATAACCCACGAAATACCCAAAGAAGATGGCTGCCTAAATATGGTTCCCAATCAGAGACAATGATATACACCTGCCTCCAACTGAGAACCAATCTAGGCAACCATAGACATACATAAACACCTAGATGGTAAACAACCCCATAAACCTACAAAACCCCTAGACAGTACAAAAACACATACATCACCCATGTCACACCCTGGCCTAACCAAAATATATAAAGAAAACAAAAAATACTCAGGTCAGGGCGTGACACACCATTACAATAACAGGGGAGGTTAGCAGTTTTAGGAGTATGATATTTGTGTGATAAAAATATGGATGAAAATACCCTCAGAATAAATGGAGTACAGATGGAGTACAGAGCCAGAAAAACTCAAACACGTATCACTGTCCCAATATTTATGCAATAATTCCATTGCTGGTTGATGTTTTCCTTTTGTAACCAGAGCAGATGAAGGTAACATTCACCTCCACAAAGGCTGTTTACATACTGAATGAAGCAGTTAAGGGACCTCATGGGCAGCCTTAACTTTTCCCTTAAAGTGGGAAATTCACTTTAACATGTTTTGTGCAACTGACTTAAAGTTAAGGGAATTTTAAGGGAAAAGATCATGGGAAAATTAACTTGCAACCGGGCCCAGGCTTTGTTGCTACCTCATATCCCAGCAATAATGCCTTACATTTTGCCTGAGAAGGAAACACGTACATTTTTCAACTTGCCAATGGCTCAACCATTAGCTCAACTTACCCCATGGCCTTCGGATCAACCAACACCATGTTAAACATTTTGACTACACAGCTGCAAGGATGCACTTTCACATTAGGTTCAGGACCTCATATTGAAGCTTATAGAGACCCCAACTGATGTATAGAACAATATTTAAATCATTTATTTTGTTTAGATAGATCATGAAACCCCTAACAAAATAATTTAATTTGACTTATTGAAAATCATTTTTTTTGGACCTTGCTTACCACTTTTTTCATGTGGTTTCTTCCTTCACAGATGACCTCTTCCTGAATATTTGGTCAAATGATTACTTTTGAGTATGGTTTCCGAGAAACAAGGGTGGCTCAACTTACCCCACTCTATGTATTATATCGCACACGATTTCTCAACAAGTATCCACATCATCTGGCTTTTTTCCGTTATGATGTGCACTTTTAATGCACTTTTAATGCATGCCTTCCAATTAAACCCAGTGGCTTGGAAAAGGTGCTTTGCATTAATTTTTGGAGTTAAAAATGAGTAGGTGTTTAAAGCTTTGACTTTTTCGTTGTCAGCAGCTGCTGATGCTCCAGTTTGTCATGGTATAAGGCGGGGCAAGGATCAGAGCTGCAGTCACACAGAGGAAGCACCTCTCGGCATCTTATCACTGCTTTCAATGGAAGATGAACTGAAATGAATTAGCTGGCAACAGAGTTAACATAAACAGTCACACAAACCTCATTTAAATAAAGAGAAACCTCTCCTTGATGGCAAACGAGGCCCAGGTGTGACACGCTGATATGGTCATGATAGCTGGCCTACTAGGACACCATTGGACAAAACCCTATGGACAATACAATTTTATGCAAACATGATAGTTTAAAATACAATAAATTGTGATAATTTAAAAAAAATTTCTTCCCCTACCTAGCTGGTCAAGCTGCTATCCATATTTAACAGTGCTATATAGCCTCTCATCGCTGTCTTAAATAAAGCACCAGTGCTTATTTGGAGAGGGCAGTAGTAGCCAGAGAGCCCCAGATCTGAAAAGAGATTGTTTAAGCCCAGCGTGCAGTCAGAAAGTGTTGAGGTCTTCAACTCAACCAGAAGCACCAGTTACCAGCTACCAGCGCAGACCTCCAACTTGGCTCCTCTCCTCTCCACTCTTCTCCTCTCCACTCCTCTCCTCTCCCCAGCCTAATGGCTGCAGGGCTTAACACAGCCCCTCAGCTCTCCTCTCCTCTCCTCTCCACTCCTCTCCTCTCCTCTCCTCTCCACTCCTCTCCACTCCTCACCCCAGCCTTATGGCCACAGGGCTTAACACAGCCCCTCAGCTCTCCTCTCCTCTCCACTCCTCTCCACTCCTCACCCCAGCCTTATGGCCACAGGGCTTAACACAGCCCCTCAGCTCTCCTCTCCTCTCCTCTCCACTCCTCTCCTCTCCCCAGCCTTATGGCCGCAGGGCTTAACACAGCCCCTCAGCTCTCCTCTCCTCTCCTCTCCTCAGCTCTCCTCTCCACTCCTCTCCTCTCCTCTCCTCGCCCCAGCCTTATGGCCGCAGGGCTTAACACATCTCCTCTCCTCTCCTCTCCTCTCCTCAGCTCTCCTCTCCACTCCTCTTCTCTCCTCTCCCCAGCCTTATGGCCGCAGGGCTTAACACAGCCCTTCTCCTCTCCTCTCCTCTGCTCTCCTCAGCTCTCCTCTCCTCAGCTCTCCACTCCTCGCCCCAGCCTTATGGCCGCAGGGCTTAACACAGTTCCTCTCCTCTCCTCTCCTCTCCTCTCCTCTCCTCTCCTCTCCTCTCCTACTCCTCTCCTCTCCTCTCCTCTCCTCTCCTCTCCACTCCACTCCACTCCACTCCACTCCACTCCACTCCACTCCACTCCACTCCACTCCACCCCAGCCTTATGGCCGCAGGGCTTAACACAGCCCCTCAGCTCTCCTCTCCTCTACTCACCACCAGTACGTTACTTTAGCTCCTATATTAATCCAGGGCAAACTGTGTTCTCTGCCAGGCTCGCCCTCTGCAATTATAAATCCATTAATCATATTCTTATTGGATGATAATGCACTGATGTCTGCCCAAGACAGCACAAAGACAGCACTGTGGGATTAGACTGGATTAGACTGGGAGCTAGAGAGAGACAGCGAGAGAAAGAGCTCTGGTATGTGGGCATGTGTTTACTGTAGTTACAGGCAACTGAAAGAGGTAAGGGTTCACATCCCCTGGGGGAATGTTCTTTGTGAAGGATTGGACTAAAACTCAGTTAAAAAAGGGAAAATGCATTAGGGGGAGGAGGAAAGTGACGAGTGGAATGAAATTGGAATTGAAATAGAAAAAAATAAAAGGAAAAGTGGTAATGGAAAAAAATTGCTAGATGGGAAAGTGACAAAAAATTATATATATATGATAGAGAAAGGCAGGTTAAGGTGTAGACCCCTGCTTTCATTCCATAGCCTCTGAATCTCCTAGAACCATTTTATGTGTCTAAAAAACATTTCATGGTGAGGTTAGTTTATGTGTTAAGGTGAATAGCTGAATAGGCAGATGCATCTTGCGCATACCGGGTCCCTCTGAGTGAAACGGTGTGGTTGTATAGCTGCGGGGAGAAAGGCAAGTGTAAATGTACCACTTGTTCAGAAGATGGGGAAGGTGTAAATTCAATGCTTATTCATTTTTGTCACCAGCATCGCATTTCAAATTCAGCTTTTTTTTCACTCATGTATGAACCAGATAGCAGTCTTCACACATTGAACAGTGTTTAATTTGTCCCCAACCCTGCTAGCTTGACCGATTCAATATATACCAGAATGAGAATGAGACCCATAAGAAAATTCTGTTGTATGTTTTTGTTCTCTGACCAGGAGTATCAAGTTGTCTAATAATAGTTCTGCACATCTGAACACTGTCACTCGTCTCTTCTCTGTATATCTACCTGCTTTCTAACAGTGATTAGAATCCTGTCAGATTCAATGAACTGCCATTGCTCTCGCTCATAGTCTGCTTCACTGTGAAGTAGTTAGGTGTATTTGTCCTCGTTTTGAAAAGGGCCCTTTTCAGTGGCCTTACCTTGATCTCTCTCTTTCTCCGACAGCTTCCTTCCTTTCCCCTCCTTCCCTCTCTTCTTCCCTTCATATGTTCCCTCTCACTTTATTTACACTGTGTTGGGTCGGTTGGCACCTTCTTTTGAGGGGATTGGTTCAGGATTAGCCTTCCCGCCTTCCCAGCTGATCCCATCCATTTTGTTGTAATCCAACTAAATTTAATTATGTTTATCGTTCCACCTTGCTGGAGCCCTGGACCGTCAGGCAGCGCAGCTCCGCTTCAGTCAAGATAAGGAGCACCTTGCCGTGCCTCGCTCGCTTCTTGTGCACCTTGTGTTGCTGGCACTATGTCAACTGGCACCCTATTATAGTGACCTACTTTAGATGAGAGCCCTAGGGGCCCTGGACAAAAGTCATGCACTTCATAGGAAACAGGGTGCCATTTGGAAAGCATCCTAAGTCACCTAGACTCTTGGTAAATGAATAAATACCCCCCAAAAATGATCCGCCTGCATTTCTCTATGACGTGCCACTCAACATGTTTTATCCCTCTCAGTATGTGTGGTATCAGGTCAAGCCAAGCAGATCTAATACTGAGGATGTAAACCTATATCTTCTGTAGGGTGAGCTTCAACCAGCTGCAGCTCTGTAAGGTGATAGAGAAGAGGCCTGTATTTCATATGAAGCTGAAGTGTTCTCACTGTGTATACAGTTTCCTTTATTACTTTGGTGGGCCTAATCCCCAACATGCAATATGAGAAGCTCACAATACAAACCTAAAAATAGTAATGTAAGCAGTGCATGCATTGACTGACTCAGAAAGAGATAATTCATAAGAGGCTCCAAGAGAACTCAGACCTAGTTTTAGGTAGAACTTTATTATTTTTTTGAGTTCAGCCATTGTGGTCCAACAGCATTAAAGTTATGATGAGATTAAATGCATTCAGAGGCTTCCCAGTAAGCAAAACAGCTTTGAAAATATGTCTAAAATATGTGTGTCCTAGACGTTGAAGTTAGGCTCATTTTAGGTTCTGAATGAGGTGAACAGTCTTTTTGGGCCGATTAAAATATGTATTTTCCCGGACGTTGAAAATACGCCTTTTCTGGACATTGAAATCAGGTAAATTTTCGGTTTTACTGAAAGGTGAAAATATGTTATATACAGACGTTGAAAATACATATGTTTCTGTAATCAATTATATGGCCAAATTTCAGCTGCACATACATTCTCAATTAAGTAAATTTCATATCACAGTAATATTTTTTTTATCCATATAATATAGGAAAAAGGATCCAACTGAAGATTGCAACATAAAATATTTATACTTATTGCTTATTGCTTTTCAGTCAATTTTACAGAATAAACCAACAGAGCACTTCAAATGCAATAACATTCCCAGTAACAGTTACAGAAATATGTTTTTCTTGCTATGACTGTGATATGTTGTTGTTTATCTACCTTAATTGAATGCACTTACTGTTAGTTGCTCTGGAGAAGAGTGTCTGCTGAATGACCAAAATGTAAATACAAACACTTGCTAGGCATGGGGGGGGGGTATTATTCTAATGAGCTCCACCCCCAAACAAGTGCAAATTTGGCTGGTCCAGACCAGACCATATCTGAACAGCACAATTGAGTATAGGAGAGTACTGTACAGTGCAGGAGAGTAGAGTTGTATTCAGTACAGTAGAGTACAGTACGGTAACATGCAGTACAGTAGGGTCTAATTTAGTAGAGTACAGTACATTAAAGTTGAATTTAGTAGAGTATAGTAAAGTGAGTTTATGTCCGTAGAGTGCATTCGAGTAAAGTAGGGTACAATACAGTACATTATACTGTACTATACTTTATTGTACACTATACTTTACTTTACTGTACTCTACTATGCTCGAATGTATTTTACTCTACCGTACTGTACTATACTCTACTTTAATTTAGTGTACTCTACAGTACTGTACTGTAATGTACTATACTCTGCAGTGCTCTACTGTACTGTACTGTACTGTGCTGTACTGTGCTGTACTCTGCTGTCCAAACTTGTGAAACATAGATGTCTATGATTGGTTCAGATTTTGGTCCGGACCAGTCCAAATCTGAAGCAATGATAGTCGTCTATGTTTGGGCCAAATCAAGGCCAGTCCTGACCAAATCTGAACCAAACATAGACGTTTACCCCAAATCAAGGCCAGTCCTGACCAAATCTGAACCAAACATAGACGTCTACCCCAAATCAAGGCCAGTCCTGATCAAATCTGAACCAAACATAGACGTCTACCCCAAAACAAGGCCAGTTCGGAAAGGAAAATAAAAGACAGCCGGTCCAGAAAGGACTAAAACAATACGTCCAAAAGACGTCGCCGTCGGTCCATGCTTAGTGGGTTTGGGCTGCTAACTGCACCATGATTCTTCTGTACGAACAGGAAGTGCAGTAAGGGCCTTATCCATTCTTACCCAGCACCATGTCAGTGTTATCATTTTTACTTAACACCAGATGTTACACCACAACACACAGACAAAGACTAAAATAACAGTTTCTCTGTTTCCTGTGTGGAAAACTTTACTCATTCATCTGCACTGTATGCTCTGATGAACTTACTGTTAAAAGAGCCACTAGGAATCATCTCTCATCTGAAGCTCTCGGTTTAAACTCTCTGCACGTCTCTCTGTCTCAATAAATAGCACTCAATATCTTCAGGCTCTTAGTGCTTTGCTCACCTCATGAAAAGAAAAACACAACATCTGAACATGGAGTTGGATGGTGGTGGTGTTGGTGGGTATGAATCTTTGAATCTTTCATGACTGAAGGTAGTGGAAGTAGGATATCAGTAAATGAAAGTTAAGTGCATTTTCTGGGTTTTTGGAGCAAGAGAATCTATCCTGTAATATACTGAGAGGAGGAGACTGGGGGAAGGGGAGTGGGAGCAGGGGGGGGGGAAGATGTGGATGCTCATTAAGGTTAGCCCCGTCGCCAAGGGACCTCTTCTTGTTGTCCTGCTAGGCCGCTTGCTTCACTTTGTCTCCCGTCTCTATTTTAAGAGGATGTTGTGAAAGCCTAATTGTATTCAGATTCTGTAGACATCTCTTCTCTTCAAGTCAAGGACCCACGGTGGACTCGTTCCTCATGTCTGCAGATCCCCATCTAACTAAAGGGCCCCGACAACCACATATGGTCGTCCACACTGCATTTAAAAAAAAAGTAGCACACCTGTCATACGTTTGAAATAATGGCATTCAATCAACCTTAAAAGTGTTTAACGCCACAACTTTCAGACAGTTCAGATCGATGCTGTGATTTAAAGTTCCTATCAATTTATACCTGACAAAACAGCCAAAGACAACTGGCAGCAGGCATGACATTTGTATCTGATTATCGCTGTGAGTGAGTATTGAATGCTCATTAACTATTATAGCTCCACAAGAAAACACTTGTGGATTCAAGTATGAATTGTTTCTATCCATAAAAAGGACACTTCATTCCACTGTTGGTGAAGTCTGGTTTATAAACCCAATTATGAGAGATGTGAATGTTATTGAGAGTCTGAAGCGCTATTTTGACCATCATTACTCCATAAGACCCTTGCTGTGCTGTTGGCCCCCTGACAGCAACAGAAGAAACACACACACACACACACACACACACACACACACACACACACACACACACACACACCAGATCCAGTCTGAGGGTTGCCGTTATGAAGCCCCACTGTAGCTGGTTATATCATCTCTCAACTCTGATGAGTCCATCAAGTCTGCTTGATGAGGATGTTGGTAATGGTACGTAATATACAGTCCTGTTATTGTCCATTACTTTACTCCAATTAGGGGAGGGTTGGTAGGGTTAGGGGAAAATAATAAAGGAAAATACACTACATTAATAAAAGTATGTGGACACCCACTCGTCAAACATCTCATTCAAAAATCATGGGCATTAACATGGAGTTGCCCCCTCCCCCTTTGCTGCTTTCACAGCCTCTACTCTTCTGGGAAGGCTTTCCATTGCTGCAGGGACTTGCTTCCATTCAGCTGCTTTGTGCACAGGGGCGTTGTCATGCTGAAACAGGGAACGGCCTTCCCCAAACTGTTGCCACAAAGTTGGAAGCACAGAATCATCTAGAATGTCATTGTATGCTGTAGTGTTAAGAGATCCCTTCACTGGAACTAAGGGGCCTAGCCTGGACCATGAAAAACATCCCCAGACAATTATTCCTCCTTCACCAAACTTTAGTTGCCACTATGCATTGGGGTAGGTAGCGTTCACCTTGCATCCACCAAACCCAGATTTGTCTGTCGAACTGCCAGAAGGTGAAGCGTGATTCATCACCCCAGAGAACACTGCTCCAGAGTCCAATGGTGGTGAGATTTACATCACCCCATCGCTCGGCCATGGAAGCCCATTTCATGAAGCTCCCAACGAACAGTTATTGTGCTGACTTTGCTTACAGAGGCAGTTTGGAACTCAGTAGTGAGTGTTGCAACCGAGGACAGACAATTTTGACGCGCTACACACTTCAGCACTCATCGGTCCCGTTCCGTGTGCTTATGTGGCCTACCATTTCGCGGCTGAGCCATTGTTGCTCCTAGATGTTTCCACTTCACAGTAACAGCACTTACAGTTGACCGGGGCAGCTCTAGTAGAGCAGATATTTGATGAACTGACTTGCTGGAAAGGTGGCATCCTGTGATATCTTAAAGTAATGATGGACTGTCGTTTATCTTTGTTTATTTGAGCTGTTCTTGCCATAATATGGACTTGGTCTTTTACCAAATAGGGCTATCTTCTGTATGACAACCCCACCTTGTCACAACACAACTGATTGGCTCAAACGCATTAAGAAGGAAAGAAATTGAACAAATGAACTTTTAAAAAGGCACATCTGTTAATTGAAATGCATTCCAGGTGACTACCTCATGAAGCTTGTTGAAAGAATGCCAAGAGTTTGCAAAGCTGACATCAAGGCAAAGGGTGACTACTTTGAAGAATCTCAAATATATTTAGAATTGTTTAACACTTGATTCCATATGTGTTTTTTCATAGCTTTGACGTCTTCACTATTATTCAACAATATAGAAAATTGGAAAATAAGGAAAAACCGTTGAATGAGTAGGTGTTTCCAAACTTTTGACTGGTACTGTATATATTTACAAAAAAAATATATGGGTGATTGGAAATGATGCAGACAATTAAATTGATGGAAACCACAATATATTTGCAATATTAAAGCTGATCTACCCCTCCCCCACCCTGCAGATCATTTTTTATGGATGAAGTGTGTGGGCTGAGTGAAAACAAATCAAGCTTATAGATAGGTGGTTCAGACATGTTCCCACTTTCAGTCTGATGCTGGTGGTGGTATGTGTGGTGGGGCTATGGTTTAAATTGCTGTCCGTCGCATGGTTAGGTCGGTCTGAGAAGACAGTTTTGAAGGGAGAGCGGCCAGACGGGGAAAGGAAAGGTAGTATAGTTTGGGTTGCTTTATCCGCTTCGTGGTTGTTGTTGTATTGACAGTTCCTGGTTCCTGGAGAAGCTGATGAGAAAGCAGGAGCCACAGAGCCAGAAGAGCGAGGCAGTGAGAGACAGGGAGAGACAGAGACATGGATGAGTGGATCACCTTTCAGCCTCAGACATCAGAGCTGTTTCCCTGGGATGCGTTCCAAATGGCACCCTATTCCCCATGTATTGCACACTATAAAAGTAATGTACTACATGGAATAAGGGGCCATTTGGGCTGCAATGGTTTCAGGGCTGTAGAAGGACTGCCAGATGCTCCTGAGGAGAACAGGGTTGGGCTCAATTCCATTTCAATACAGTCAATTCAGAAAATAAACTGAAATTCCGATTCCAATGAGGAAAATTGGAATTAGAATATCAGTTTACCTGAATTAAATGAATTAAAATGGAATTCAGCCCAGCTATGAAGGACAAGTACAGTGTAGAGGAGTAATATCTGTCTGGATTCTAACTGAGCCACACATAGCAACGCAACAACAATCTCCACTTGTTAAGGAATAATATAATAATGTCAGCAGATGGTTGGGCACGAGGAGGGACCTCGGGCTGCAAGTTAGACTAATGAAACCGTTGTATGTGGAATGTATGTGGCGCGTCATGCAAGCTTTTCTCATTATTGAGGATCAATGAGGCAAAATACATTGATTTACTGGTCACTGACTCGTGTAAACAAAATAGTCCAAGGTTGTTTTTTCTTACATTATGCAGTCATGGCTTATGACTCTTTTTGACTGTGAATGTTCAGACTCATTTTAAGCAGAGACAAAACATTCCTGCCCCATGTTTCAAACCTGAAAGATGACAACACATGCGTTCATTGTCACACAACACTTGTATTCAGTAAACAAACATTGTAATCAATCACCCTTAAATGTGTGCAGTGTTAAAGTAATAGCATGTTCCCTCGTATAGTACAATGACTTCAAACTGTGGCAAACCTCTTCAAGGTTAGGAGCGTTTGTCACAAACGCCCCAGCAGGTAGTATTTCAGGCTTTCTAGAGCCCACTTTACTGCAAGCGCCTCTTTCTCAACGACTGAGTAGTTGGTTTCCCGTGGTTCCAGCTTCCTGCTTAAAAACAGGATGGGGTGTTCCACCCCTTCTACCTCTTGGGATAGCACTGCTCCCAAGCCGACCTCTGAGGCATCCGTCTGAACCATAAACTCTCTCTCAAAGTCTGGTACCACCAGCACTGGATTACAGCAGAGAGCCTCCTGTAATGTCCTAAATGCTTTGGTGGCCCTTTCATCCCATTTGACCATGTTTGGCCCTCTGGCTCTAGTCATGTCGGTAAGTGGAGCGGCCACTGTGGCATAACTTGGGATGAACTTCCGGTAGTATCCCGTCAGCCCTAGGAAGGCTCGAACCTGCTTCTTAATTACTGGTTTCGGCCATTCTCTAATTGCCTTCACCTTCTTATGTTGGGGTTTGATTAACCCTCTTCCCACAGTGTATCCCAGATACTCTGTTTCCTCTAACCCCACATAACACTTGGCAGGGTTTGCCGTGAGCCCTGCCTTTCTAAGGGCGCCTAACACTGCCTGTACCCGGGGTAAGTGGGATTCCCAATCTGGGTTGTAGATCCCCACGTCATCTAAATAAGCTGCGGCATATGCTTTGTGCGGTTTTAGGACTTTGTCCATGAGCCATTGAAAGGTGGCTGGGGCCCCGTGTAAGCCGAATGGCATGACGGTGTATTGATACAAACCGTCAGGTGTTGCAAAGGCTGTCTTTTCTTTGGCCCTGGGGGTCAGAGGAATTTGCCAGTACCCTTTTGTCAGATCAAGAATCGTAATGTACCGAGCATTACCAATTTTCTCCAGTAGTTCATCTACTCGGGGCATGGGGTAGGCATCAAACTTGGAGATTTCATTTACCTTCCGAAAGTCGTTACAGAACCGCAAAGACCCATCGGGCTTGGAGACCATCACAATTGGGCTAGACCACTCACTATGTGACTCTTCAATCACTCCAGCTGTCAACATTTTCTCCGCCTCTGCTCTAATCGCGGCCCGTCGAGCCTCGGGTACCCGATATGGCCTCATACTCACTTTTCTCCCTGGTAGGGAAACGATATCATGAGCCGTAACCTCAGTTCGGCCAGGTACCTCTGAAAACACATCTCTGTTCTTCTGGATCAGGGTCTTTACTTCCTCTACTTGTGCTTCCTCTACTTGGGGACAGAGTGGGTGAGATATTTACTTCGGCTGTCTCCTGAGTGTGTGTGGGGGGTATGTGACCATTAGTGTTTCTCTCTCTCTCTCTCTCTCCATGATTTTAACAGATTTATGTGATAAATCTGTTCCTGGGGCCGTCGACCTGGCTGTCGGATCCGATAATTGACTTCTCCTATTCTCTCCAGTACTTCATATGGTCCTTTCCATGTGGCCAGTAGTTTACACTCTACCGTGGGGATCAGCACTAACACCTTATCTCCCGGTTGAAATTCCCTCAGGGTAGCCTGCTGGTTATAAGTGTGCCGCTTGTGCTCCTGTGCTTGTCTCATGTGCTCTCTGACGATGGGCATGACTGTGGCTATCCTGTCTTGCATTGCCGTGACGTGCTCTATGACACAAATATACGGGGTGGATTGGTGCTCCCAGGTTTCCCGGGCGATGTCTAAGATTCACCGGGGATGCCTCCCATATACCAGCTCAAAGGGAGAAAACCCCAGTGAGGCTTGAGGAACCTCTCTAATGGCAAACATCAGATACGGCAACATGCAATCCCAGTTCTTCCCATCCTTATCGATTACCTTCCTGAGCATTGACTTCAGGGTCCGGTTGAATCTCTCGACCAGCCCGTCCGTCTGAGGATGGTAAACCAATGTCCTCAACTGTTTCACCTGCCACAGTTTACAAAGGTCCGCCATAATTCGGGACATAAAGGGGGTCCCCTGGTTGGTAAGGATCTCCTTTGGAACCCCTACCCTGGTGAACAAGAGCACTAATTCCTTTGCAATATTCTTGGAAGCCATCGTCCGAAGGGGAATGGCTTCTGGGTAGCGAGTGGCATAATCTAGAATGACCAGAATGTATTGGTGCCCTCTGGCGGATTTGGGTAGTGGGCCCACTAAATCCATCACTATCCTCTCAAATGGTGTTTCGATTATGGGGAGTGGCACTAACGGGCTTCTAACAGCTGGTCGGGGAGCTGTTAACTGGCACTCCGGGCACTCTCCACAATGCCGAGCCACTTCAGCTTGAATTCCTGGCCAGTAAAACCTCCTTACAATCCGGTCTCGGGTTTTATCGATACCAAGGTGTCCACCCAGAATGTGCCCATGAGCTAGATCCAGTACTGTCCTCCGGTACCGATTGGGAACCAACAACTGTTCCACCACATCAACCCCTATTTTCGAGACTGTACACCAAACCCTTTTTCATGATGAAGTGGGGAAAACTATTAGGCATCATACCAACATTTATGGGAGTACCATCTACGACCTGCACATCTGCTCTGGCTTGCTGCAGGGTTGGATCCTGGTTTTGGGCCGTCCCAAAATTAGTCAAGGAACCTGCCAGGTCTGCGGGTTCTAGATCGTCGTCCTCTGGATTCAGACCGACCCCAGCCCCACTAGTACCGGGCTGTTTGTTATCAGCGAGGTTTGCCACTTCATCCTCCTCCTCCCCTACTAGCACTTGTGATGTTGTCCCCTGGGAGACCTCTTTTCCTGGCTTTGGTTGAAGGCCCCATGCTTCTTCCTGCTTGGTCAAGGTTGTTGGCTTCTCAAATATGCCATTCTTGTGGCCTAACTTCGCAAAGTTAGGAAAGTCTCTACCTAATATTACATCATATGGCATCTTTGGGACCACACCGACCTCATAATCCAGCAGACCGTCCTCTGTTTGTATCTTCACTAAGGCCGTGGGGTACAGACGGGTATCCCCATGAATGCATGTAACACTGATATCCTGTCTTGTATCCAGTTTATGATTCGGCACTAGGCTTGCAACGACCAGGGTTAGCATACTGCCGGAATCCAGCAGTGCTTCAACCTCTTTCCCTTCAACCTTCACCCTGCACATATGTTTGTTTCTTGATCTTTCAAGTACAGTGGTTACAACAGGACATGCATACCGTATATCATCTTCATTTTCAGCGAAGTTACATTGCATTGGCTCTTCTTTAATAGGGCAGTAGGCTGCAATATGTCCTGGTTGATTACAATTGTAACAGATAATAGGGGTTCGGGGGGGGGACCCCTCGACACCCAGTCCCGGTTTCCGTTTTTTCCCTTAGTGTCTCGGCCTGATTCTGATTCTTTCCTCATGGCCCCACGCTGCTCTCTTCCCCCTCTATATGCTGGGACAGCCTTACCCTGTCCGCTGGTTTGCCCATGCCTGGGGAACGGGAATCTTTCCTCCTGTGCCTGCTCAGCTGTTCCTGCCATACAATACCGTTCAACCAGGCCCACGAGATGGTCGGCGGAAAGTACCTCGTTCTGGCCAACCCATCGTCTCACTTCTTGGGGTAGACCTCGCTGAAACTGGTTGAGTACGATGGTCTCGACGATCTCGGTGGATGACCGGGTCTCTGGTCGCAACCATTTCCGTGCCAGGTGAATCAAGTCGAACATCTGTGTTCGTGGGAGTTGTCCCGGTCCGTAGGACCACTGGTGGAAGCGGTGTGCCCTCACGGTATTGGTCACTCCCAGTCTAGTCAGGATCTCTCCCTTTAGTTTATCGTAATCCTGTGCATCTTTCAACTCCAGGTCGAAATACGCTTTTTGAGCGTACCCTGCCAGGTATGGTGCCAGAAGCCCTGCCCATTCTTCTTTTGGCCACTTCTCCCTCTCTGCCGTCCTTTCGAAGGTGGTAAGATATGCTTCCACATCAACCTGCGCTGTCATTTTTTGAAGAAAATGATTGGCCCTCCTCTGGGTATTTGCAGCTGGTAATTGAGCCCCAATTTGGTCCGCTAGACCCTTTAGGCCTTCTCTTAACTCCCGGGTGTTTCTCTCTTGCTCTTCTCTGAGCAGCTGGTTGGTGCGGTGCTGGACCTGTAACGTGTCCTGATACATTCGCATTGCATCCTGATGAGCTATTTGTTGAGCTCTAGTTGCCTCTTGTTGGGCGGCCGCCGCTTGTAACAGGGCCTGTATGGCTCCCTCCATACTCATTTTCCTGAGAAACTGTCCTAACCAAACAAAGCCACAAAAAAACCTGACTCCCCTTTGGAGTGCTAACTGAACATTTTTCTTTTTCTTCTACCTAACCAGTGGTATGGTTAGTCCATGTCCGCATCCTCCACCACGTGTGGCAAACCTCTTCAAGGTTAGGAGTGTTTGTCACAAACTAAGTGGTAAACTGTCACCAAATCACCCAAGAATGAGAGTTCTTTCGAACAGGACAGTACCTGTGTGTTTGTTTCTCCGTCCTGGTCCACCCAGGCCGTAGGCGAGGTCAAGGATAGCAGGGTTCGCTACACGAATCTGGTTCTCGGTAGGTCCAGGTCCAAACGCCAACAGGTAAGTCCAAAACAGTCCAACTCATACACGGTAAATCCAGCCAATCTCTATTGTCTCTTTCTCTATTGTTCATAGATCCTTCCAGCACTCTCTTCTTCTTTTCCTGGTTTTTCTTGACCCTTTATCTGTGTGTTGGCTCCACCTTCTGAGGGTTCCCCTTGCTTCTGGGACTTGTAGTTTTGGTGGTCGGCCATTTTGTGATCTGTAGTTCTGACAGGGGTGGCCATTTTAGTGATCGGGCAGAGCCCGTTTATTAGTTCTGCTCTCACATATCTGCCATTTACCACTCGACCCCCTTCTTTGCCACAAAACATATATTTGTAGATTCGACTTAAAGTACTGTACTGTATATTTACATTATCAGAGGGAAAGGGTGATCTTCAATTGGAAGCAGTGTATGTGTCACAATGCTCATTTGCACTAGTATAGTACATTACCCCTACTGAGCATTGAGTATCCCAAATTGTTTTTTTATTTTTTATTTCACCTTTATTTAACCAGGTAGGCTAGTTGAGAACAAGTTCTCATTTGCAACTGCGTCCTGGCCAAGATAAAGCTTAGCAGTGTGAACAGACAACACAGAGTTACACATGGAGTAAACAATAAACAAGTCAATAACACAGTACAAAAAAAGGGGAGTCTATATACATTGTGTGCAAAAGGGATGAGGAGGTAGGCGAATAATTACAATTTTGCAGATTAACACTGGAGTGATAAATGATCAGATGGTCATGTACAGGTAGAGATATTGGTGTGCAAAAGAGCAGAAAAGTAAATAAATAAAAACAGTATGGGGATGAGGTAGGTGAAAATGGGTGGGCTATTTACCAATAGACTATGTACAGCTGCAGCGATCGGTTAGCTGCTCAGATAGCACATGTTTGAAGTTGGTGAGGGAGATAAAAGTCTCCAACTTCAGGGATTTTTGCAATTCGTTCCAGTCACATGCAGCGGAGTGCTGGAACGAAAGGCGGCCAAATGAGGTGTTGGCTTTAGGGATGATCAGTGAGATACACCTGCTGGAGCGCGTGCTACGGATGGGTGTTGCCAGCGTGACCAGTGAACTGAGATAAGGCGGAGCTTTACCTAGCATGGACTTGTAGATGACCTGGAGCAAGTGGGTCTGGCGACGAATATGTAGCGAGGGCCAGCCGACTAGAGTATACAAGTCGCAGTGGTGGGTGTTATTAGGTGCTTTAGTGACAAAACGGATGGTACTGTGATAAACTGCATCCAATTTGCTGAGTAGAGTGTTGGAGGCAATTTTGTAGATGACATCCCCGAAGTCGAGGATCGGTAGGATAGTCAGTTTTACTAGGGTAAGTTTGGCGGCGTGAGTGAAGGAGGCTTTGTTGCGGAATAGAAAGCCGACTCTTGATTTGATTTTCGATTGGAGATGTCTGATATGAGTCTGGAAGGAGAGTTTACAGTCTAGCCAGACACCTAGGTACTTATAGGTGTCCACATATTCAAGGTCGGAACCATCCAGGGTGGTGATGCTCGTCGGGCATGCGGGTGCAGGCAGCGATCGGTTGAAAAGCATGCATTTGGTTTTACTAGCGTTTAAGAGCAGTTGGAGG
Organism: Oncorhynchus masou masou; assembly: GCF_036934945.1. Lineage (NCBI taxonomy): Eukaryota > Metazoa > Chordata > Actinopteri > Salmoniformes > Salmonidae > Oncorhynchus > Oncorhynchus masou. The sequence continues at coordinate 30,621,694 of NC_088223.1, read as the reverse complement.
CCACGGAAGGAGTGTTGTATGGCATTGAAGCTCGTTTGGAGGTTAGATAGCACAGTGTCCAAGGACGGGCCGGAAGTATATAGAATGATGTCGTCTGCGTAGAGGTGGATCAGGGAATCGCCTGCAGCAAGAGCAACATCATTGATATATACAGAGAAAAGAGTCGGCCCGAGAATTGAACCCTGTGGCACCCCCATAGAGACTGCCAGAGGACCGGACAGCATGCCCTCCGATTTGACACACTGAACTCTGTCTGCAAAGTAGTTGGTGAACCAGGCAAGGCAGTCATCCGAAAAACCGAAATGGCACCCTATTCCCTATATATGGGACCCTGGTCAAAAATAGTACGCTATGTAGGGGAAGAGTGTGCCATTTGGGTTGCAGATTAGCATTTTTCGTCATGAATCTTGTTCTGGAGGCAGAGTGGTCACTTGCTGGTACTGCCACAAGTCATATATTCTGTTTCTTTAAAAAAAATGATTTAACCTTTATTTAACTAGGCAAGTCAGTTAAGAACAAATTCTTATTTTAAACCTAAACCTAACCCTAACCTGAACCTTAACCTTAACAACACTGCTAACTCTATTGCCTCACCCTAACCTGAACCCTAACGGTAACAACACTGCTAACTCTATTGCCTCACCCAAACCTTAACCCTAACCTTAACAACACTGCTAACTCTATTGCCTCACCCAAACCTGAACCCTAACCTTAACAACACTGCTAACTCTATTGCCTCACCCTAACCTGAACCCTAACCGTAACAACACTGCTAACTCTATTGCCTCACCCTAACCTTAACCCTAACCTTAACAACACTGCTAACTCTATTGCCTCACCCTAACCTTAACAACACTGCTAACTCTATTGCCTCACCCTAACCTTTACCCTAACCTTAACAACACTGCTAACTCTATTGCCTCACCCTAACCTTAACAACACTGCTAACTCTATTGCCTCACCCTAACCTTAACCCTAACCATAACAACACTGCTAACTCTATTGCCTCACCCTAACCTGAACCCTAACCTTAACAACACTGCTAACTCTATTGCCTCACCCTAACCTTAACCCTAACCTTAACAACACTGCTAACTCTATTGCCTCACCCTAACCTAAACCTAACCTTAACAACACTGCTAACTCTATTGCCTCACCCTAAACTTAACAACACTGCTAACTCTATTGCCTCACCCTAACCTGAACCCTAACCTTAACAACACTGCTAACTCTATTGCCTCACCCTAACCTTTACCCTAACCTTAACAACACTGCTAACTCTATTGCCTCACCCTAACCTTAACAACACTGCTAACTCTATTGCCTCACCCTAACCTTAACCCTAACCATAACAACACTGCTAACTCTATTGCCTCACCCTAACCTTAACAACACTGCTAACTCTATTGCCTCACCCTAACCTTAACCCTAACCATAACAACACTGCTAACTCTATTGCCTCACCCTAACCTGAACCCTAACCTTAACAACACTGCTAACTCTATTGCCTCACCCTAACCTTAACAACACTGCTAACTCTATTGCCTCACCCTAACCTGAACCCTAACCTTAACAACACTGCTAACTCTATTGCCTCACCCTAAACTTAACAACACTGCTAACTCTATTGCCTCACCCTAACCTTTACCCTAACCTTAACAACACTGCTAACTCTATTGCCTCACCCTAACCTTAACCCTAACCGTAACAACACTGCTAACTCTATTGCCTCACCCTAACCTTAACAACACTGCTAACTCTATTGCCTCACCCTAAACTTAACAACACTGCTAACTCTATTGCATCACCCTAACCTTAACCCTAACCTTAACGACACTGCTAACTCTATTGCCTCACCCTAACCCCAAATTAAGACCAACATTTTCACAATACAGCCAATTTTGCAGCTGGCCCATCTAGTGGAAATCACTCAGTCCTGCCTCAAGGAAAATACTCATCCCAATAAACATCAACCTGCATTTGGAACATAGCCTCAGTCAGTGCTGAAGCAGTACTGAGCCACTACATTACACCCACTGAGCTCCTACATTACGCCTATTGAGCCCATACTGGCCACTACATTACCTCTACTGAACTACTACGTTACACCTCCTGAGCTCACACTGGCCACTACATTACTCCTACTGAGTTCACACTGGCCACTACATTACTCCTACTGAGGTACTACATTACACCTACTGAGCCCATACTGGCCACTACATTACTCCTACTGAGGTACTACATTATACCTACTGAGTTCACACTGGCCACTACATTACTCCTACTGAGGTACTACATTACACCTACTGAGTTCACACTGGCCACTACATTACTCCTACTGAGGTACTACATTATACCTACTGAGCCCATACTGGCCACTACATTACTCCTACTGAGGTACTACATTACACCTACTGAGGTACTACATTACTCCTACTGAGGTACTACATTACTCCTACTGAGGTACTACATTACGCCTACTGAGCCCATACTGGCCACTACATTACGCCTACTGAGGTACTACATTACACCTACTGAGTTCACACTGGCCACTACATTACTCCTATTGAGGTACTACATTACACCTACTGAGCCCATTCTGGCCACTACATTACGCCTACTGAGTTCACACTGGTCACTACATTACTCCTACTGAGGTACTACATTACACCTACTGAGTTCACACTGGCCACTACATTACTCCTACTGAGGTATTACATTACACCTACTGAGTTCACACTGGCCACTACATTACTCCTACCAAGGTACTACATTACACCTACTGAGTTCACACTGGCCACTACATTACTCCTACTGAGGTACTACATTACGCCTACTGAGCCCATACTTGCCACTACATTACGCCTACTGAGGTACTACATTACACCTACTGAGTTCACACTGGTCACTACATTACGCCTACTGAGGTACTACATTAAACCTACTGAGTTCACACTGGTCACTACATTACACCTACTGAGGTACTACATTAAACCTACTGAGTTCACACTGGTCACTACATTACGCCTACTGAGCCCATACTGGCCACTACATTACTCCTACTGAGGTACTACATTACACCTACTGAGTTCACACTGGTCACTACATTACGCCTACTGAGGTACTACATTAAACCTACTGAGTTCACACTGGTCACTACATTACTCCTACTGAGGTATTACATTACACCTACTGAGTTCACACTGGCCACTACATTACTCACACTGAGGTACTACATTACACCTACTGAGTTCACACTGGCCACTACATTACTCCTACTGAGGTACTACATTACACCTACTGAGCTCACACTGGCCACTACATTACTCCTACTGAGCTACTACATTACACCTACTGAGTTCGCACTGGCCACTACATTACTCCTACTGAGGTACTACATTACACCTACTGAGTTCACACTTGCCACTACATTACTCCTACTGAGGTACTACATTACACCTACTGAGTTCACACTGGCCACTACATTACTCCTATTGAGGTACTACATTACACCTACTGAGTTCACACTTGCCACTACATTACTCCTACTGAGGTACTACATTACACCTACTGAGTTCACACTGGCCACTACATTACTCCTACTGAGGTACTACATTACGCCTACTGAGCCCATACTTGCCACTACATTACGCCTACTGAGGTACTACATTACACCTACTGAGTTCACACTTGCCACTACATTACTCCTACTGAGGTACTACATTACACCTACTGAGTTCACACTGGCCACTACATTACTCCTACTGAGGTACTACATTACGCCTACTGAGCCCATACTTGCCACTACATTACGCCTACTGAGGTACTACATTACACCTACTGAGTTCACACTGGTCACTACATTACGCCTACTGAGGTACTACATTAAACCTACTGAGTTCACACTGGTCACTACATTACGCCTACTGAGGTACTACATTAAACCTACTGAGTTCACACTGGTCACTACATTACGCCTACTGAGCCCATACTGGCCACTACATTACGCCTACTGAGCCCATACTGGCCACTACATTACTCCTACTGAGGTACTACATTACACCTACTGAGTTCACACCGGTCACTACATTACGCCTACTGAGGTACTACATTAAACCTACTGAGTTCACACTGGTCACTACATTACTCCTACTGAGGTATTACATTACACCTACTGAGTTCACACTGGCCACTACATTACTCATACTGAGGTACTACATTACACCTACTGAGTTCACACTGGCCACTACATTACTCCTACTGAGGTACTACATTACACCTACTGAGTTCACACTGGCCACTACATTACTCCTACTGAGGTACTACATGACACCTACTGAGTTCACACTGGCCACTACATTACTCCTACTGAGGTACTACATTACGCCTACTGAGCCCATACTTGCCACTACATTACGCCTACTGAGGTACTACATTACACCTACTGAGTTCACACTGGTCACTACATTACGCCTACTGAGGTACTACATTAAACCTACTGAGTTCACACTGGTCACTACATTACGCCTACTGAGCCCATACTGGCCACTACATTACGCCTACTGAGCCCATACTGGCCACTACATTACTCCTACTGAGGTACTACATTACACCTACTGAGTTCACACTGGTCACTACATTACGCCTACTGAGGTACTACATTAAACCTACTGAGTTCACACTGGTCACTACCTTACTCCTACTGAGGTATTACATTACACCTACTGAGTTCACACTGGCCACTACATTACTCATACTGAGGTACTACATTACACCTACTGAGTTCACACTGGTCACTACATTACTCCTACTGAGGTACTACATTACACCTACTGAGTTCACACTGGCCACTACATTACTCCTACTGAGGTACTACATTACACCTACTGAGTTCACACTTGCCACTACATTACTTCTACTGAGGTACTACATTACACCTACTGAGTTCACACTGGCCACTACATTACTCCTACTGAGGTACTACATTACACCTACTGAGCTCACACTGGCCACTACATTACTCCTACTGAGCTACTACATTGCTCCTGTGCCACTACATTACTCCCACTGAGCTACCACATTACTCCTACTGAGCCCATACTGAGCCACTACATTACTCCTGTGCCACTACATTACTCCTACTGAGCCACTACATTACTCCTTTTGAGCCACTGCATTACTCCTACTGAGCTACTACATTGCTCCTACTGAGCTACTGCATTGCTCCTGTGCCACTACATTACTCCTACTGAGCTACTACATTGCTCCTGTGCCACTACATTACTCCCACTAAGCTACTACATTACTCCTACTGAGCCCATACTGAGCCACTACATTACTCCTGTGCCACTACATTACTCCTTTTGATCCACTACATTACTCCTTTTGAGCCACTGCATTACTCCTACTGAGCTACTACATTGCTCCTGTGCCACTACATTACTCCTACTGAGCCCATAATGAGCCACTACATTACTCAGACTGAGCCACTACATTACTCCTACTGAGCTACTACATTATTACTACTGAGTCACTACATTACTCCTTCTGAGTCATTACATTAAGCCTACTGAGTCACTACATTACTCCTTCTGAGTCACTTCATTACTCCTTCTGTCACTACATTAAGCCTACTGAGCTACTACATTGCTCCTGAGCCACTACATTACTCTTACTGAGCCCATAATGAGCCACTACATTACTCAGACTGAGCCACTACATTACTCCTACTGAGCTACTACATTATTCCTACTGAGCCACTACATTACTCCTTTTGAGCCACTATATTACTCCTACTGAGCCCATACTGAGGGAATTCATTACTCCTACTGAGCTACTACATTACTCCTGAGCCACTACATTACTCCTACTGAGCCCATAATGAGCCACTACATTACTCAGACTGAGCCACTACATTACTCCTACTGAGCTACTACATTATTCCCACTGAGTCACTACATTACTCCTTTTGAGCCACTATATTACTCCTACTGAGCCCATACTGAGTGAATTCATTACTCCTACTGAGCTACTACATTACTCCTGAGCCACTACATTACTCCTACTGAGCCCATAATGAGCCACTACATTACTCAGACTGAGCCACTACATTACTCCTACTGAGCTACTACATTATTCCTACTGAGTCACTACATTACTCCTTCTGAGTCACTACATTAAGCCTACTGAGTCACTACATTACTCCCTCTGAGTCACTACATTACTCCTTCTGAGTCACTACATTAAGCCTACTGAGCTACTACATTGCTCCTGAGCCACTACATTACTCTTACTGAGCCCATACTGAGCCACTACATTACTCAGACTGAGCCACTACATTACTCCTACTGAGCTACTACATTATTCCTACTGAGCCACTACATTACTCCTTTTGAGCCACTATATTACTCCTACTGAGCCCATACTGAGTGAATTCATTACTCCTACTGAGCTACTACATTACTCCTGAGCCACTACATTACTCCTACTGAGCCCATAATGAGCCACAACATTACTCAGACTGAGCCACTACATTACTCCTACTGAGCTACTACATTATTCCTACTGAGCCACTACATTACTCCTTTTGAGCCACTATATTACTCCTACTGAGCCCATACTGAGTGAATTCATTACTCCTACTGAGCTACTACATTACTCCTGAGCCACTACATTACTCCTACTGAGCCCATAATGAGCCACTACATTACTCAGACTGAGCCACTACATTACTCCTACTGAGCTACTACATTATTCCTACTGAGTCACTACATTACTCCTTCTGAGTCACTACATTAAGCCTACTGAGTCACTACATTACTCCCTCTGAGTCACTACATTACTCCTTCTGAGTCACTACATTAAGCCTACTGAGCTACTACATTGCTCCTGAGCCACTACATTACTCCTACTGAGCCCATAATGAGCCACTACATTACTCCTACTGAGCTACTACATTACTCCTACTGAGTCACTACATTTCTCCTACTGAGCTACTACATTACTCCCACTGAGCCACTACATTACTCCTACCGAGCCCATAATGAGCCACGACATTACTCCTACTGAGCCCATATTGAGCCACTACATTGCTTCTTTTGAGCCACTACATTACTCCTACTGAGCCCATATTGAGCCACTACATTACTTCTTTTGAGCCACTACATTACTCCTACTGAGCCCATACTGCGCCATACATTACTCCTACTGAGCCCATATTGAGCCTCTACATTACTTCTTTTGAGCCACTACATTACTCCTACTGAGCCCATACTGCACCATACATTACTCCTACGGAGCCCACACTGAGCCACTACATTACTCCTGCTGAGTCACTACATTACTCCCACTGAGCCACTAGATTACTCCTGCTGAGTCACTACATTACTCCTACTGAGCCACTAGATTACTATTACTGAGCCCATACTGGGCCACTACATTACTCCTACTGAGCCCATACTACTTTACTCCTACTGAGCCCATACTACTTTACTCCTACTGAGCCATTACATTACTCCTACTGAGACACTACATTACTCCTACTGAGCCCATATTGAGTCACTGCATTACTCCTTCTGAGCCACTAGCGTACTCCTTCTGAGTCTGCACTGATTTACCCAGTGAGAGATAATTGTGACACCTGCTGAGAGGGAAGAGCCCAGTATACAGGAAAGGAGAGGAGTTGCTGTCTCCTGCTAGCTGTCACTGTAGGGCTGGTGAGTGAGATATGGAGGGGAAGTGAGACTGAGCACAACACTCAGAACACATCTGTCTGAGGGTTAAGTTAATACAGACCTGGGATATGGTCTATGTCTATCTCGGCATTGATTCTCTAAATATATTTTCGACATGACTGATCAATGAGAGACACACACACGCACGCACACGCATGCATGCAAACACACACACTCAAACATATCGCAACGAGTTCTGTTCATCTCCGGAACGACAGACATAAATCAGCATCTCTTTCCATTATTATAATATTATTCAAAAGGAAAATCCACAGAGACTGCTTGGTCTAGAACACAAGCATCCCCCCTAGCGATTGGCTTAGTGTCTGCCTCATTATCATGTTTATTTAAAGTATCCTATGACCCATTTCATTCTAGCATGGCCCTGGCAACGTGATGGAAGAGACCCATATGTAAGGGTAGTCCTGTGGGAGGGCCAGGTATTAAACACATGTCTTTAATGGGACAATCACCTCACAGCGCAGCAGTCACAGGCCTATCATTATCATTACTCAGTTACTTTATAAACACCCTAGTGTTTACTGTTTTTTAATTGTGCAATCATTTACAATGATGAATGTCAAATCTAGGTTTGTTCAACACACAGAATATAATAGACCTAGCTACATTTCTTTCTGTGGAGTATAACTGTAGGTACTGTAGCTCACTCCTCTTTCAGGAGCATTATTCCTGTAATTTGTAATGAAAGCCATCATAAATAACATGTTTGGTGGTCTAGTGATGCAGAGCTGTGCTGGCTGAAGGGAAGGGTCAGGCGGTGCCCTGGTTGTAACCTGACCAACCTAATGGTGCAGGACTGACTGATGCTCATTGATTTACCAATAATACTGAGAAAGATTGGTCAGATTGCTAATGTTAACAACAGTGTAACCCCTTAATGGTGTGTGTGTGTGTGTGTGTGTGTGTGTGTGTTAGTGTGTGTGTGTGTGTGTGTGTATGCTGTCACTAAACCCAGTCTAATATGGCCTCTGGCCCAGTGGCAGTAAACAAAGGGTGTATTACATGTATGTCTCCAAATGGCACACTATTCACTTTATAGTGCACTACTTTTGACCATGGCTCTGTTCACAATTTGTGCACTATATAGGTAGTAGGGTGCCATTTGGGATGTAGACATTGAATGAGCTCCCTCATTTGGATACCTTTCAGGGTCTGGCCATGTGTGGGGTATTGATTGGTCTCTCATGACTGTATGGTTAAATTTCTTCAATTTGCACAAATGCAAAAACATTGTTGTTTCTGTTCACATCATTCATTGAATTTCTGCAGACCTGCCAGCTGCTGTTGTACTGTGTCTGTCCCTCTGTCTGTCCCAGTCCCAGGAGTGTGTTTGTCCCACTTCGTCTGTCTCTAAGTCTGTCCCTCTGTCTGGTCTGTCTGTCCCTACACTGGGTCTTTCTGCCCCCAGCCTAGTCTGACTGTCTGTCCATCTCTCTGTCTGTCCCTGAGTCTCCCGATGTGGCAGATTTTAGATCATGTTGTTCTTCTTGTAAGAGTTGATCCTCTATGTTCCTTTGAGTTAGCTACCGTTGTCGACAGCCCAGGACAGGACCGTGGACATACAGAGGCCAGGACAGCCGCTCTTCTGCTTTGGAAAGACAAGCTGGGGGTGAACAGCTACTCGTTAACAGTGCCTTAGTCAAAATGGTTGGTGCCTGTGGACTGATAGTAATGAGATGTACTTGTCTGCTTTCCCTTCTCTGAGCAGAGAAAAAGAAAGAGAGAGAGAGATGGAGGGAGAGAGAGAGAGAGGGACATAATGAGGGAGACACAGCGAGAAAGAGAGACATGTCTGTAGGGATTTGGTAGAAGCTGTAAGGCCAGGAGAAGAGGAGGAGTGGAGGATATATTCAGTCACAGAGTGGGTGTTGATATGGGAACAAATACAGCCTTGTCTCCTGATCAAGTTACCAAGACCATAATCATAAAATAAATATCTCTTATATTTCACTTCCATAAATAATCATATTTATATGGTTTGTGTCAGTCGTATAAACTGTGTCACGCAATTTAATTGTATTGGGTTGTACCTCCATTATACTGTATATCACACTCTATTTCTGGACATTATTCACTGAAGGCTATGTGAAATATCTGACTCGATGAGACGCACTCCATTTATTCTGTCTTTGGTACAGGAACACATTTTTTAAAGTAGGATTGAAGCCCTTTAGTTTAATGAGAAGGGATGGCTCGCTTCCTGAACCATTAAGAAATATGTGCAAATGTGTGCATGTCTTTTAGCTATAGGCTTCAATTAGCTAGTGGGAATTTGCATTTGTTTGTTACGAAGCCATGTTTTCACACCTAGGGTTTTCATGGAACCTTAAGCAACAAGGAACGAGGTTTGTTTCTATGAAGTCAAGCTCTGCTTCCCAAATGACACCCTATATAGTGCACTACTTTTGGCCATGGCACTTAGGGCCCACGCATCCAAGATGTATCGTCAAAATGAGTTTGTGACAAACGGCAGGTATTGTCAAAGTCTCACCAAACCAATCAGGACGACCTCACATTATACAAGCTCAATTAAACTCAATTAACACAGATAACCTAAGTGTTGCGATCTACAGAACATCACCAATCTCTACATACAGTATCCTTGCAGGCTCTGATCAGAACTAGTGCACTATACAATGCCTTTGGGAAAGTATTCAAACCCCTTGACTTTTTCCACTTTTTGTTACGTGACAGCCTTAATCTGAAATGTATTAAATTTAAAAAATCCTCATTAATCTAGACACAATACCCCATAATGACAAGGTGAAAACAGGTTTTTAGAATTTTTTAGCCCAAAAAAAATTAAAAACAGAAATACCTTATTTATTCCCCCTTTTGGAAAAGCTGACCACGACTCCACTTTGCTGATCCCTGCCTACAGACAGAAACTAAAACAAGAAGCTCCCACACTGAGGTCTGTCCAACGCTGGTCCGACCAAGCTGACTCCACACTCCAAGACTGCTTCCATCACGTGGACTGGGACATGTTTCGTATTGCGTCAGGCAACAACATTGACGAATACGCTGATTCGGTGTGCGAGTTCATTAGAACGTGCGTTGAAGATGTCGTTCCCATAGCAACGATTAAAACATTCCCTAACCAGAAACCGTGGATTGATGGCAGCATTCGCGTGAAACTGAAAGCGCAAACCACTGCTTTTAATCAGGGCAAGGTGACTGGTAATATGACCGAATACAAACAGTGCAGCTATTCCCTCCGTAAGGCTATCAAACAAGCTAAGCGTCAGTATAGAGACAAAGTAGAATCTCAATTCAACGGCTCAGACACAAGAGGTATGTGGCAGGGTCTACAGTCAATCACAGACTACAAGATGAAATCCAGCTCAGTCACGGACCAGGATGTCTTGCTCCCAGGCAGACTAAATAACTTTTTTGCCTGCTTTGAGGACAATACAGTGCCACTGACACGGCCTGCAACGGAAACATGCGGTCTCTCCTTCATTGCAGCCGAGGTGAGTAAAACATTTAAACGTGTTAACCCTCGCAAGGCTGCAGACCCAGACGGCATCCCCAGCCGCGCCCTCAGAGCATGCGCAGACCAGCTGGCTGGTGTGTTTACGGACATATTCAATCAATCCCTATACCAGTCTGCTGTTCCCACATGCTTCAAGAGGGCCACCATTGTTCCTGTTCCCAAGAAAGCTAAGGTAACTGAGCTAAACGACTACCGCCCGTAGCACTCACTTCCGTCATCATGAAGTGCTTTGAGAGACTAGTCAAGGACCATATCACCTCCACCCTACCTGACACCCTAGACCCACTCCAATTTGCTTACCGCCCAAATAGGTCCACAGACGACGCAATCTCAACCACACTGCACACTGCCCTAACCCATCTGGACAAGAGGAATACCTATGTGAGAATGCTGTTCATCGACTACAGCTCGGCATTTAACACCATAGTACCCTCCAAGCTCGTCATCACGCTCGAGACCCTGGGTCTCGACCCCGCCCTGTGCAACTGGGTACTGGACTTCCTGACGGGCCGCCCCCAGGTGGTGAGGGTAGGCAACAACATCTCCACCCCGCTGATCCTCAACACTGGGGCCCCACAAGGGTGCGTTCTGAGCCCTCTCTTGTACTCCCTGTTCACCCACGACTGCGCGGCAACTCACGCCTCCAACTCAATCATCAAGTTTGCGGACGACACAACAGTGGTAGGCTTGATTACCGGCCTACAGGGAGGAGGTGAGGGCAGGACAATAACCTCACACTCAACGTCAACAAAACTAAGGAGATGATTGTGGACTTCAGGAAACAGCAGAGGGAACACCCCCCTATCCACATCGATGGAACAGTAGTGGAGAGGGTAGTAAGTTTTAAGTTCCTCGGCATACACATCACAGACAAACTGAATTGGTCCACTCACACAGACAGCATCGTGAAGAAGGCGCAGCAGTGCCTCTTCAACCTCAGGAGGCTGAAGAAATTCGGCTTGTCACCAAAAGCACTCACAAACTTCTACAGATGCACAATCGAGAGCATCCTGGCGGGCTGTATCACCGCCTGGTACGGCAACTGCTCCGCCCACAACCGTAAGGCTCTCCAGAGGGTAGTGAGGTCTGCACAACTTATCACCGGGGGCAAACTACCTGCCCTCCAGGACACCTACACCACCCGATGTTACAGGAAGGCCATAAAGATCATCAAGGACAACACCCACCCGAGCCACTGCCTGTTCACCCCGCTATCATCCAGAAGGCGAGGTCAGTACAGGTGCATCAAAGCTGGGACCGAGAGACTGAAAAACAGCTTCTATCTCAAGGCCATCAGACTGCTAAACAGCAACCACTAACATTGAATGGCTGCTGCCAACACACTGACTCAACTCCAGCCACTTCAATAATGGGAATTGATGGGAAAGGATGTAAAATATATCACTAGCCACTTTAAACAATTCTACCTAATATAATGTTTACATACCCTACATTATTCATCTCATATGTATATGTATATACTGTACTCATGTACTGCATCCTTATGTAATACATGTATCACTAGCCACTTTAACTATGCCACTTTGTTTACATACTCATCTCATATGTATATACTGTACTCGATACCATCTACTGTATCATGCCTATGCTGCTCTGCTCTGCACCATCACTCATTCATATCTTTATGTACATATTCTTTATCCCCTTACACTGTGTTTAAGATATTAGTTTTGGAATTGTTAGTTAGATTACTTGTTGGTTATTACTGCATTGTCGGAACTGGAAGCACAAGCATTTCGCTACACTCGCATTAACATCTGCTAACCATGAATATTCAGGTGCATCCTGTTTCCATTGATCATCCTTCAGATGTTTCTACAAGTTGATTGGAGTCCACCGGTGGTAAATTCTATTGATTGGACATGATTTGGAAAGGCTATATAAAAGGTCCCGCAGTTGACAGTTAATATCAGAGCTAAAACCAAACCATGAGGTTGAAGGAATTGTCTGTAGAGCTCTGAGACAGGATTGTGTCGAGGCACAGATCTGGGAAGGGTACCAAAACATTTCTGCTGCATTGAAGGTCCCCAAGAACACAGTGGCCTCCATCATTCTCAAATGGAAGAAGTTTGAAATCCGCAAGACTCTTCCTAGAGCTCAAACTGAACAATTGGGGGAGAAAGGCCTTGGTCAGGGAGGTGACCAAAAACCCGATGGTCACTCTTGCAGAGCTCTAGAGTTCCTCTGAGGAGATGGGAGAACCTTCCAGAAGGACAACCATCTCTGCAGCACTCCACCAATCTGTCTTCATGGTAGAGTGGCCAGACGGAAGCCACTCCTCAGTAAAAGGCATATGACAGCCCGCTAGGAGTTTGCCAAAAGACACCTAAAGACTCCCAGACTGTGAGAAACAAGATTTTCTGGTCTGATGAAAGCAAGATTGAATTCTTTGGCCTGAATTGCAAGCATCACGTCTGGAGGAAACCTGGCACCATCCCTATGGTGAATCATGGTGGTGGCAGCATCATGCTATGGGGATGTTTTTCAGTGTTAGGGACTGGGAGACTAGTCAGGATTGAGGCTAAGATGAACAGAGCAAAGTACAGAGAGATCATTGAGGAAAACCTGCGCCAGAGCACTCAGGACCTTAAACTTAGGGTTGTTGTCCAACAGGACATGGAGCTACACAAGCAAAATCCCAGTGGAAAGCCTGCTTCAATCTGCTTTAGAGCAGACACAGAGAGGAATTTACATTTCAGCAGGGCAATAACCTACCACACAAAGCCAATCTACACTGGAGTTGTTCACCAAGAAGATAGTGAATGTTCCTTAGTGGCCAAGTTACAGTTTTGACTTAAATATGCTTGAAAATCTATGGCAAGATTTGAAAACCGCTGTTTAGCTATGATCCCCAACATCTTGACAGAGCTTGAAGAATTTTGAAAACAATAATGGACAAAAATGTTACAATTTGTGTTGATCGTTGACAAAACATGACAATTAAATCCGAAATATAATGTGAAGAAATCCAGGGTGGTATACTTATTACAGGTACTGTATGTGTAATTGTATGCATGCCCTTTAGCTATAGGCTTTCATCATCGAGTGGGAATTTGCATTTGTTTGTTGCTATGCCATGCATTCACACCTAGGGCTTTCATGGAACTTTAAGCAACAAGGCATGAGGATTGTTTCTGTTAAAAAGCTCAGTCACTGTGTGTTGTTGCTCTCTCATTCACACTGTGTGTTGTGGCTCTCTCATTCACACTGTGTAATTCTGTCATCAGCTTCCACCACACAGCTCTTAAATTGATCATAATGTCAATTCATATTGTCTGGCTCGTGTGTGTGTGTGTGTGTGTGTGTGTGTGTGTGTGTGTGTGTGTGTGTGTGTGCGCGCTGTTGCATGTGCGTGTGGTGTGCGTGTGTGTGTGTGTGTCTGCACCTCTGTAAGATGCACTGACAGGTAGTACAACTAAGTAAGACTACTGTAAATGGCTAGCATTGCCAGTTATACTGAATGACGAGGTTAGAATTGGGTGAATTTTTTATTTTTTTATTTCACCTTTATTTAAGCAGGTAGGCTAGTTGAGAACAAGTTCTCATTTGCAACTGCGACCTGGCCAAGATAAAGCATAGCAGTGTGAACAGACAACACAGAGTTACACATGGAGTAAACAATAAACAAGTCAATAACACAGTAGAAAAAAAGAGTCTACATACATTGTGTGCAAAAGGCATGACGAGGTAGGCAAATAATTACAATTTTGCAGATTAACACTGGAGTGATAAATGATCAGATGGTCATGTACAGGTAGAGATATTGATGTGCAAAAGAGCAGAAAAGTAAATAAATAAAAACAGTATGGAGATGAGGTAGGTAAAATTGGGTGGGCTATTTACCGATAAGACTATGTACAGCTGCAGCGATCGGTTAGCTGCTCAGATAGCAGATGTTTGAAGTTGGTGAGGGAGATAAAAGTTTGCAACTTCAGCGATTTTTGCAATTTGTTCCAGTCACAGGCAGCAGAGAACTGGAACGAAAGGTGGCCAAATGAGGTGTTGGCTTTAGGGATGATCAGTGAGATACACCTGCTGGAGCGCGTGCTATGGGTGGCTGTTGCCATCGTGACCAGTGAACTGAGATAAGGCGGAGCTTTACCTAGCATGGACTTGTAGATGACTTGAAACCAGTGGGTCTGGCGATGAATATGTAGCGAGGGCCAGCCGACTAGAGCATACAAGTCGCAGTGGTGGGTGGTTTAAGGTGCTTTAGTGAAAAAACGGAAGGCACTGTGATAAACTGCATCCAGTTTGCTGAGTAGAGTGTTGGAAGCTATTTTGTAGATGACGTCGCCAAAGTCGAGGATTGGTAGGATAGTCAGTTTTACTAAGGTAAGTTTGGCTGCGTGAGTGAAGGAGGCTTTGTTGCAGAATAGAAAGCCGACTCTAGATTTGATTTTCGATTGGAGATGTTTGATATGAGTCTGGAAGGAGAGTTTACAGTCTAGCCAGACACCTAGGTACTTATAGATGTCCACATATTCAAGGTCGGAACCATCCAGGGTGGTGATACTAGTCAGGCGTGAAGGTGCAGGCAGCGAACGGTTGAAAAGCATACATTTGGTTTTACTAGCGTTTAAGAGCAGTTGGAGGCCACGGAAGGAGTGTTGTATGGCATTGGAGCTTGTTTGGAGGTTAGATAGCACAGTGTCCAAGGACGGGCCAGAAGTATATAGAATGGTGTCGTCTGCGTAGAGGTGGATCAGGGAATCGCCTGCAGCAAGAGCAGCATCATTGATATATACAGAGAAAAGAGTCGGCCCGAGAATTGAACCTTGTGGCACCCCCATAGAGACTGCCAGAGGACCGGACAGCATGCCCTCCGATTTGACACACTGCACTCTGTCTGCAAAGTAGTTGGTGAACCAGGCAA